>NW_009924151.1:0-46107 GCF_000696875.1 Nestor notabilis | reverse complement strand
CAGCAGGAACATGTCACTGCACAAGTCTCTTGACAGTTGCTCTTGTATTTTACACCTGTATATTCCTCCAAACAAACAGGAGGAGGAAATGCAGTTGGAATCACAAAGTATTTAATTGTCAAAACTATCTTTCTTCTATGCTATTGTGGAAAGTGGAAAATGCACTTGAGTTACTTTTTGGCTTGTTGTTTCAAAGGTCTGCTTTGTTTATATATTAGCTGGGAACAGAAGAATTCAAGAATGTGGAATTTTACAACAAGAAAATAATTCTAGTTAATGTTTTGAGACATACAGTAAAATGATATAAGTAAGACATAGAATATCTCAGGTAGTTTGGAGTCATGGTATGTTTCAACTCCAGGAACATGTGAAAAAAGCCAAAGCAAAAGAACATATGCTTTGATCAAAAGGAAAAATACTAGGATAAAGAGTGCTAGCAGACAGCCATCCCCTTGGGGGAAAAAAATCTTACCTAATTTATTTACGTTTAGAAATGAAATTATATGTAAAGTCTTAGGGCATCTTAGATGGGAACCCTGGAGGAATACTTGTCTTGAAGTAGTTAAATATTGCTAAGAATATGTAATCTTATTTCATATAAAAACTGTCTTCTATATAAGGTAAATTAAGTTGTGTTTTGTTTTAGAGCAGTAATATAATGTTCAAGTAAATTTCAATACAGTTTGCAGAACAATTAGAGCTGGTTTAGAGGAAATTAACTGGAAGTTTATACTTATACAGATATACACCAAACACACTCCAGCGTCAAGGGTGACAGAGTGGTCCAAAAAAGTGTTTGGTCCTTTGATCAGCTCAATATAGCAAAAATAAAGCATCCAAACTGTCTACAGAGTTGATGTAGAAGAATCTGCACATTCTTATCTCTGAGTATTATTTCAATCTACTGGTCCACTCTTACAAAACCAAATTAATTGCTAATGAAACCATTGAACATTTGTGTCTATTCATAATCCACTGTATTCTTATACTCCATAAAATAAATCCATGTGCTGCTCATTCAGCTTGAACTGACTTTCTGACTGTAAAAACGTCCAACTTGAGTCTTGTTTCTTATCTTCACAGCTTTCTAATCACATATTCATTAGCAAATCTAAAACTGGGCATATAAATACTGCCTGCATTTCTTACTATCCTTTTGCTAAAATCTATTTGTATTATTTTATAACATTACTTAGTGTTCTTAACAGTATTTTAACCATTTCTTAATACCATTGCAGTTTAAATTCCTTAACAATATTTTAACCATTTCTTAATACCATTGCAGTTTAAATTCCTTATTAATAATTTAGTAATTTATTTTATACCACTTCTTTATATTGGCTCTAATGTTACATAATATCATAGGCTAAATTAAATACGTCTAAAATTGAGAGTTTAGGTTCTTAAAGATGTCTATAAAATAGTCAATGATTAGCAGATAAGAAACCTTTTTTCCTTACACAAGTCTAGAGATACTGTCTCTTATAAACTAATGCTTTAAATGGAGTTTGGTCTCAGACCTGACATTCTCCAAGACCCTTGTTTGTTTCTGTCCTTGTCTGATATATCAGCTTGGAACAAGACATCACTCTGTCATAATTCTCAGGTTTCAAACACACGTTAGCTGCTCCTTTGTTTTAACACACACCATAGGCAACACCTTGTTTCTCAGGTTGTTTCTTAGATAGCCAGGTCATTAATGCTTTAAAATGTGATATATTTTTCAATTTTTTATTAGCCCTAGTTGCTGTTTTCACCCTAGCTTCTCTTCCTTGCTGAGTCTTTTACCTGCTAATCCTCAGACTGTTTCTCAGGACTCATTTATTTCAGAAAGTATTCCTCTGAAAAACAGTTCAAGAAATACATGTCACAGAGACATCTTTCGTGATATATAAGTGCACTGCCCATTCTCCACCTGATCAGTTTCCGTACCTACAATGTAGTCCACTATCTTTTATTACTGTTTGTATTCAATTCAGAGCCTTTTTTTTTTTCCATCCATATATTATTCATACACCCCAAAGAATTTTAAAGTATAGTTGTACATACGTGCACATATATAAAATCATAATGGAAACACTTTATATGTCTTTTGTTTCCTTATATTCAAATTATGACGTTGATGCCACGGTGCTTTTTTTCAACTAAATTTTTGTTTAGTTCCTAAAGCAACAGGAATTTTTTCTGGTCAAATAAATAAATGACTGAATGGTCAAGAAATAAAAAAGAAATCTGTTTATTCACTTTACTTGCAGCATTTTTTCCCAACTTTTCTCATTAGAAAATACACATCTTTTATATTAGATTAGTTTTCTTTACTTCCCAGTTTGCTAGATCTCTAGGTAAATACACTGCATGTCACAACTAGAAGCAGCAAATCATTGCAGGATAAAGTTTACTCTGTAGACTTTCTAATCTTTTATTTTCTCTGACGGGTATAGAATTCTCTTGTCCTCATTACCTGGATTAATATTGCAAGAAATTTTTAATCTGATCACCCTAAATAAATTGAAAAACCTAATTTCTGATTTTAAATTAGTTAAACAGAGCAGCTGATCCAGAAAGATTTGCTATTTCTACATTAATTTCAGCTCTTTGTTTTCTCAAGTCCAATTTTGCAAACTAATGATTAATCTATGTGTCACTCATAGTCCTGTAATCTTAGCCTTTCTTCTGATATATTTCTTTGGAAATCTTTTTTCTTCTTGGCCTGGAGATAAGGCAAACAAGATAGTGAGGTGAATGGGACCTTTGGTGAGCAGGAGTATTCCTTTGTATTATCAGCTTGAATGGTAATTGGCAAGGTATAATCTCTGAGCACACTCAGACCTTTCCTTGCACTCCTCACAGTCTGGCTGGGCTTTATTTGTCATCCTTCATACTACTTTTGTATCTGCTGGGCCTTTTCTTTTCCCTTTCAAAAAAGCAACAATGTCTCTCAAGAACCTTTCCTCTCCTTTTCTGCCTTATCTAGTTTCAACTTTTAAATCACTTTCACCCCTCTGATTAGTCCTCTCTGGATCATATAGCAAGATTCCCCAAGGCCTTTAGGAAGGCTCTGCCTTCCGTTCAAAGGCAGTTTTACAATACATTACAATACTAAGAATTGAAGGAATGGTTTCTATGTTTTTTCCCTCCAGACTTCAGGTGGAGAGATGATTTTGGAACATTTATTAATTTTAAAATGTTCTGTGGTATGTATTTAGTGCCTGTTGAAAGCCAGTCTGGCAGCTCTGAAGAGAGAAATAATTGTTATGAAAAGCATACTGGATGTTTTAGAGACTGTTAACCAACCCCACAACAAAATCAAGAGAAAAATGACTTAATTATTTTGGAGACTCACAGCCTAGGCTAGTTAAGTCTATAACATTTCTGCTGAGAATAGCTCTCAGCTAGAGGGGTAGATTCTTGTTAATGCTGGGCAAACATAAAAATTTTCATGTGGCTGACTACTTTCCACAGAATGCAAAACATAGCATGTGTGTGTACTCAGTGTCAATATATATACTGTATCCATAAGCTTTGTCTAGGACAAAAGGTGACCATCTCAGCCTAGTTGTGTTTGTATTGTCTTTGTCATTCAAGCAAAATTAATCTGGCTCATTTGAGCTTACTCATCTACAATGTGGCACTCAAAAATGCAGGAAATACTGCATTTCTAAATTGGTTGCTGATTACTAAATTGGATTATCTTTGCAAATATAACCCTAGTTAGATCCTGCTTAGATATGAAAATTAATTCAATTAATATAATCCATTATGAGAACAATTTAGCTGAATTTCAAACGCTGACATCTTGCTGTTCTTGATGATTGACTAAGTTACATTAATACAGGCTTCTTATCTCACTTGTACTCATGTTGAGTAAGTTCCCTCAGTGGAGTTCCTCAGATGTAAAATCAAGTAACAACATGTCAGACCAAGACATGATGCATGGTAATTCACCTGGAATTGTGGGTGTCTGCTGTCAAGTGCACAGTGTAAGCAATTTCCAAAACTTGATTTGCTAAACTGAAGTTAAAAATGTTTTCTTGCACTTTATGCTTTATGGAAAGCACAATAATCTTTCTCTAGCTCCCACAGTAAGAGGACAGCATTATAGTAGCAAAAAAGTGGGAGAAATGCAATATTTATTAAAATCCACAATGTATTTTTCGAAGTGTAGTGTAAGTAGGAGTATTAAGGTTATTCCAAGAAAACACATGCTTGCTTCAGCAGAAATCAAGAGCCAGAGTTAATGTTCTTGGTTAATTTAAAGAAGAATTTTTAAAAAGAAAAATTTGCCAGCAATTTGTTACCCTTTTTGTGTTTGTACTTTATTTGTCTTGGCAGAATATGGCCAACAGATGTAAAATGTACAACTGTTCTGGAGAAAGTGCTAGAGAACTTGGTCTTTGTTATGCTTTTTATAACCCAAATTATCTAATGGACAAATTTATCCACAAATATTTCACATGACATTTGGGATATTGATCTATTGTTTAAACATAAATTCTTTAATACTGAACTCACTTTGACTCCTGTAACAACCTTAGGGCACAATAACCATACATATCTTCTGACAGAGAACAATTTGTAACTGACATAAATTACTGCAATAGAATCAAGAAGTCATGATAACCTAAATGTCAAACTTGCCTTTTTCTCAAGCAAGGATTCCCATTAAAAGAGCCGTTACATACCTTCTCAAGTAGGTATCCCTTTCCCTTAGAAATTCTTGTGATAAGCTGCTAAATCTTCTGGGATGCATTTTTTTTCATCTTTTCTTAATTGATATTGACTTTATTCATTATTTTATGTAATATAAAAAAAAATAAAAAAGAAAAAAGCAGCATGCAGATGACTGCACACCTTTTCTCAGTGTGCATAATACCATACCTTGATATACCTCTCAGTTCAAGCTTCAGACCATACTGTATGAGGTAGTGGCCCGAACTTGTGCAGCTGATCAGCAGAAAGTTCCTTACTCTTTTGAGGACTGCTGACAATGCTGTTACCATACAGTGATGGAAACATCTGTCTTCTGAATTACAAATAGGTATTATAACACACTCCCAGCAACTAACCGATGTAAAGTGTTTCCATGCATTTAATATTTACTTGCTGCAGTAACACTTAGGAATGAAGATGAACTTCAGATTTAAACTCAAGTTGCTCCTAGGGAGAGGGTGCATGACAGTAACTATGAATCCTTCAGGAAATGTATTGCTGGTGTACAGAAGCATTAACAAGCTCTTTTTAAGATTAAAGAAGGGGAAGTCTTTGAAGTTATCCCTGGGTTGATAAGCTCCAACTCTGAGTGAAACATTAGCAGAGGAGCTCTCACGGTTCCCTAGCCTATTCTGTTTTAGAGGTATGAGGGTTTTATTCTGCATTTTGAAAATCTGTTTTCTAGTGAAAAAAAGCTGTAAGTGGCAAGATCCAATCACAAGGCAGGCAAGTAGGGCCTGAAGGTTGCCGCTCACGGAAGTATTCTACAAACTTGCAAGCATCCACTTTTTCAGTGCTTCAGCTCACTGGAGTGTCATTACCTACAAATGCTGTCTACAAAATGGGAAAATTCAAGACATTCTCCCCTGTACTTTTGCAAACAAATGACTTGAGTCTTGGGAGAAGTTAATGTCTGATCTTCTCCTGTGTACAGTTTTCTTTTTCAGCATTCAGCTGGTCTCAAATCTCTTGCATTTTAGTCTTTAAAAATTTAAAAATACATGATCTAAAAATAAAGACAAACAAGAGGTTTTAAAGCTCCTCATATTAAGCATTTATGCATAACTAGAACCTGCTAATTAGGGACAGATTCATTTGGGTTTCTTGGAACCAGGTAGAAAGACACTGTCTGCAAAAATACAAGTAAGTATCCTACTGCAACTTTTCTGAAGATTGTGGTGTTCTGATTTCAGCAAATCCAGTGAGGAGTCAGTGTCAGATTCCCACATTAAATAAATCCCATTTCATGTCATATGCAGCTCTGCAGATTTTGGTACTCATTCTAATTTTGAATTATAGATTAAGTATTTATTTGGTTAATGTTCCCTGGTGCATTAGGAATAAAAAAAGGAAGTATAGTAAACTTCAGGTCTCCTTAAATGTTTCCTCTAGAAATATATTCACTTCTGTGCATGAATGCATATGAGTGTCTGTTTGGATATTTCTGATAACATGGTGAAAGCAGGGAAAGAGAAAATTGAACACAATGACTGAACAGTTCAAAGACAGTATTTTCTGTCATCTTCATTTTTCATTAAAACATGAGCTTGAGACAGGCTTGGAAATGGGAGCTATATATTTCAGAGAAATTAGTGCAGCCATCTCAGTGCTGTGGAAGTAGATCCCAGTAGCTTGTTCAGAATCAGCTTCTGCTTTCTGCAAGACCACGTCAGAATGGAATCAGTGTAAAAAGAAGTTGTCAGCAAACAAAAGCCAATAACCATCCATAAGAATGACAGGAAACAATTTACTGGATGATTAAAAGATTAAAGCAAACTCATGGTGGTAACTTTCTCTTTAAAATGCTGAAAAGCAACTCAAGACTTTATTCAAGGCTTAGGCTCTTAAGATAAAATTAATTTTAACCCTCAGACCACCACCTTCTGGAGATCGGGGCCATGTTAACCACATCTGCAAGGTGTGAATTCCTTTGAGGGTGAGGCTGGGGCCAGGTCAGGTCTTTAAAAAAGAACAAAGACTGATTTCTGCCTGGAAGTACTTTTTGGACCAATGGTTAAGAGACAACATGTTTTGCCCAGCAGAGTGTTCCAGATGTGTAACTCTTTGAATTCGTATGCATGAAAAAACAGCATCAAAAGCACATCCAATGCAATACTATTGATGCAAAACCCCAGCTGGGAGAAGCTGCTGGACTGCCATGAAACACATTCTGGTATTTATAATTTTTGAATCCCTCTGCTTAGTTTTCCACATTGCCTGTGTTTCTTAATTGTCAATATAGTCTACAAAACAAATTGGGCTGGTCAGAGCGGTCTCTGTGTCTGCAGAGTGTTAGAAAAGCACAGCTTAGAGAAGTCTATTTTTAAAACACAAGAGAAATAAACAAAAGATAAGTTGAGAAATTACCACAAAATGTGGTTAAAGCTTTATAAAGAGAAAAGTACATTCCACTGACCAGAGACTAATCTTTACCAGCATAAATGCTGAAGCATTTGAAAACATTTCTGAAAGTGGAAGATGTGTTAACTCTGGCTGCTACTGCCATGTTGCAATGGGAACATAGCTATGTACTGGAGCATATGCTGATGTGAACTCCAGCTAGCACAGTTGAAACATTGATGGTGTTCTGTAGAAACAATACTGAAAAGCAGACTAAGTAGCTTATTTAATGTAAGTAATGTCTGTGAGTTCATATATACTTGTATAGAGTATGTTAGTTTCTGAGCTGCCTTTAACACAAAGAATCAGTAAAGAAAAGCAAGTGGGAATGAAAGTTTTTAACTCTATTCCCATAGAAAGACTTTGTGGAATGCATTGAGGTAGTAACTTCAGGTATTAAAGGTATATGCTAAGTAGATTAAGTATTTAGTGGAAAATACTCTGATAACGTATGCCTTTGATCTGCAGCAGTGCCAAAGGTGACAGCTCCAACCAGAGCAGGCTCCAGTGGAAAGTTACAGATTCACACATGAGAGATTAGAAACTGATACATCAGTTAGTTTTGATCAAAGGACTTAAGCAGCTGCTTAACTATACCTTGAATTATTCTAGTAAATTGAAGTCCTAAGTTCTGAAGAGTGAAATAAAGCTGGAGACACACACAACCATTGGACAAAAATGGAAGGGACATTTGTGTATTTCATAGGGAATGATGGGGTACATGTGCAAACAATCTGTTCCCAAAGTCTGTTGGCACTGAACACATTTTTGCTTGGAACTGGCATCAGGAATGGTTGAGTGTTCTCGAGGGTTGCCTAAGGAAGAGGAATTTAATGGCATTTAAGCTTTGCAACTTCGGTTGAAGCTGCAGAAAAAAAAAAAAAACCATTGATTACAGTGATTTTTTTTAGGCTTTTAGGAGCTATGGAGCTTAATACCTCTGCACAGGCCTGTTTGCAACCCATCCAAAGAATGGCTTTTTAATGGATTGCAATCTCAATGTTGTCTTTTCTTTATGGTGATTTTGCTCACTCCTTCCACAACATGAATATCACATCTGTGTGTGAAAGTAGTTGCAAATAAACTGGTGCAATTCACAAAGCTAAGACTTTCCCAATGTTTGTCTTTCTTTCACTCAGTCACTTTTTCACTGTCTCACCCTTTCCTTCTTCATGCTGCCTTGTTAATGTGGCCTTTGTTGCTCAGTAAACTTGAAGACAAAATGAGAAATGGCATCAAAAGCATCTATAATGTTGTGCATGTTAATAAGAGCTTTTTCAGGCACTTCAGGAACAACAGTTTGATAGTCTTAATTGCTAATGGCTTAAAGGCAAATAGATCAGCTATTGCAGACAAAAAAAAAAATCCAAAAAACCCAAAAGCTACAGAAACATTAATTTCCCAGCTAAATATACTTGTATTTTTTATGTTAATCCTCTTGCCAAAGGCAGTATGTTAAACATCAAAAGACAGGTATGTCAAACACAGAAATTGTATTGCAGTCTGAGTAATCTGAGTAATCTCAATATTTTCCTGATAGAATATTCAATTGCTTTTTACTTATGGTTTTTAATTTATGTTCTGATGTTCAATGTTGTTTGTATAGTCATATTCACTTCTGTGAACTGCGGGGGTGGATAAGGCTCAGGATGCAACTGTTGTCTATCATGACAGTATTTTTGCTCTAGTGTGAAAAACGACCATGGAAAATAGACAATGGAGAGCAACTGGAAAAATATTCCTTGGTAGAACTGGGCTTTCGTCTTTTTGTCTTTTTGTTTTTTTTTCTTTTTTCTTCAACAGTGCTTTGAATTCACCTAAATTCAAGGAAATGCACATCTGACTTTATTTGCAAATTAGAAGTTTGAGATGTACAACAAAGTTAATGTAGCTAGTACATTCTACGCTATAATAAGTGACCTATCTCTCTAGCAGTTACACTTTTCCTGTCTTTGATTTCGTATCCTCTAACCATTTTATGCTGAGAGATACTGTGTTATCACCTTAAAATTTCCTATAATTGTATTATGCTGCAGAGGAAAAAAATCAACCCTCACTCAACAATGAGAAACGTCTTTGCTGGAAAATGAGCATTTTTTCATATTTCCCCCATATTTTTAGTATACAGTTATTTGTATGCACAGACAGATAAAGCAGAGTTTATGAATGCAAATGCCATTTCCTCCCTTCAATGAGGTAGACTTGTAATTATCTGATATATATATATGTTTATACTAGACCTATGAGTCATACTGTGGTATATTTTCTGCATCATACAGTAGAAGCAAAACCAAAGTGCTGTAAGTCATATTTGCACTCCTGGGTTCTTGATTTAGCCCTTGGGCAGCTGGAAGCACCCTGTGGTTGCTTTACATTAGAGCTGGCTCCAACATCTTGTGTTGGGCACTTGGCTGTGAATGACCTACACACTGAACTTTACTTTCCTTGGTGTAACCCTGCTGCCTCAGGACCGTGTGAAGTGTCAGCTCAATTGTTTTTTTTCAAGCCAACAGGAAAAAGTTTAGATGAACCTGCTAAAAGAAAAAATATGATTGGTGCTTTTTTATTCCTGCCATTGACAGAAGTACTTTGCCACCCCTAAGTGTTTGCTTTTCCCTCTTTCCACTTTCACGCTTTCTAGTGTGCAAGTATGGAGTCCCACAGTGGGGCTGTTAAGAAAAAGCTGCATTGTAAGATTAGAGTCAGTTGCTATGAGAAGCAATATATTACATTTTACTTTGGGTGAAGAACGTTTGCAAGACAGCACTTTTGCCTGCTTGCTGCCTGCTCCAGATGTGAAGGCACAGTTCTTGCAGTGAGTTGGTTCCCAGGATCTGGACATTGTTATGGGGTTGTGTCGTGGTTTAAGCCCAGCCGGTAACTGGGAACCACGCAGCCACTCACTCACTCCCTGCCTTCTTCCTCCCCTGCTCCCAGAGGGATGGGGAGGAGACTTGGAGGAATGTAGCTCCCATGGGTTGAGATAAGAGCAGTCCAGTAAATAAGGTATGATACAAAACCACTACTGCTACCACCAGTAGTAATGATGATAAGGGAAATAACAAGGGGAGAGGATACAATTGCTCACCACTCACCAACCAATACCCAGTCATACCCGAGCAGCGATCTGGGCCTTCCAGATGACTCCCCCCAGTTTATATACTGGGCATGACGTGCTGTGGTATGGAATATCCCTTTGGCTAGTTTAGGTCAGGGGTCCTGACTCTGCTTCCTCCCGGCTTCCCCTCCTCCCTGGCAGAGCATGAGACTGAGAAAGTCCTTGGTCAGAGTAAACATTACTGAGCAACAAGTAAAAACATCGGTGTTATCAGCATTGTTCCCAGACTGAAAGTCAAGAACACAGCACTGCACCAGCTACTAAGAAGGAGAAAAATGACTGCTATAGCTGAACCCAGGACAGGTTGATAGCTGCCAAAGAAAACATTGCCTGTGAGCAGTCTGCAGAGTGCACATTGGGCTCCACTCAAGCAGGAACTCAAGTGGGTTTTTGTGTCACTGACTTCTCCTTTGAGCTGTAAAACCTCCATATATGGCCAATAGTAAAAGGGGCAACACCTGTGTGTAGAACAATGCAGGATAAGAGTCTGTTTAGGAAGCCTCAACTTACAGAACTGGAAGTGGAGTACGACTGATTGCCAGTGATCTCAGAGCTGACCTTGAAAACCTATGAAGTAAGTGTTCATAAATGACAACATCAACCCTTGTGTGCACCATTTTCCTTCTTACAATAAGCCTTCTTACAATATACGGCAATGCAATATAAATATTTTCTCTAGAAAGTCTTACTAATGTTACATTTGTTTTCTCCACGTGGGGTGTTTCTGAGTTGGCACAGACCATGAAGATAATCTCCTGGGTTTTCATAGTATCATAGAACAGTTTGGGTTGGAAAGGACCTTAAGATCATCTGCTTCCAACCCTCCTGCCATGGGCAGTGACGGCCCACACTAGATCATGTCACCAAAGGTTCTGTTCAACCTGGCTTTGAATACTGCCGGGGATGGAGCGTTTACCACTTTTCTGGGCAACCCATTCCAGTGCCTCACCACCCTCACTGTAAAGAACTTCTTCCTTATATCTAACCTGAACTTCCTCTGTTTAATTCATGTTGATTTCCACCAAATCCAAGCCTGCCATTTGAAGAATGGTAGCTGACCAATACAGTGTTTACTTGATTTTTTGCTTCTTTACTCAGAGCTTGAATACAACACAAATATTGACACTCAGTGGGAGGGATTTCAGGTATCAGCTTGCACTGCTGATGGTTTTTAGAGCCATTAATGCTTATTTGCAGCTAGTTTTAAAAAGCATTATTTTCATAATAATATTAAGTGGCAGGTTTGTCCTTTAATTGTTCCTTTTTCTGCTCTCCTTATTGACAAATGTATTGGGGAAAAATGACATTTGCTTTAAAAAGCAGACCTTTTTCTGAGAACATTAACTTGAAAACAGGAACTTTTAGAGCTCTTAATAGAAATTTTGCTTTAAAATCTTCACAGTTGTTTTTAAGTCATCCTTTTTAAACAAAATCCTTGGAGCTTGAATGTCCTTGCAGAACCTGAAACAATTTGATGGTAAAACTGTAAAGGTATTTTATTCAGAGTAATTTGTTTTTGAAGTGAAGGTGAAAATTTCTCTTTTAAGAGTATGATAGCCATCCTGCACAGGAAAATGCAAGCTTATGAAGACACAAACCAAGACAACGTCTAGTACCTGAATTAAGCAAAATGAAAGAAGGTATGTCTTCCATTTAAGAGACATTTTTGAAAGAGAAGTTTTTACAGAGATTCCTTTTTCTTATTTTCTGAGATGTGATGAAAGAAGTTGTTTATTTATGATTGCCTTTCAGAAGGATAATTGTGAAGCTGCTGTATCTCATGGCCTTGGAGATTTACTAGATTCTTATTCTCCATTGTCTTTCATGTTTTTAAAGACATTCACACCTATAAAAGTTCAGGAATACAGTCAGTTTGGGAGGATTGCCTCTTATATTTCTTGTGCATAAGGGTAAGCAGCTTCCCATAGTTCAGTGGGTGGAGATCTAAACCACACTAAAAACAAATGCAGAAACATCACTTTGGCAAACAGTGGTATACCTGATGCTATTGCACAAGAAGGACAACATCAGCCACCTAGATGAAATCAGATGCCATGGAAGAGCTAAGACCACTCCTACTGTTATGGGTTTTAAAAGGAATTATGCAGATGTAATTTTCCCTTGTTTACCAGGTTTCATGTTAATACTTGAATCCTTACACATGCCATTCCTGAAGACATGGCCCAAGATGTGAGACAGTTCTCAATCTTTTCACTTGTGTGCTCATACTTCTGTAGGTTTTGTAGCTTTTTTACCTAATTCATGTTATTAGTCTCAGATTATGGAAAACGGATGTAAGTAAAAACTCCTGATCCCTCTGTATGTCCTGGTCTACACTGAGTGATCAAGCTGAGAAGTTTCTGTTTCAAATAGAACAGAAGTATTGTGCTGGTTTTAAATTAGAATGGACTCCCAGTTTCTGCTGATCAACCTTTTGTATACTAAACCTGAAACAATTGTATGAATTCAAGATATTGATTGCATAATATATGGTTGTTACTATTATGTGAATATGTGAATATTACCATTTTCCCTCATAAGACTTAATAAGTCTTTTTCATTCATATGATTCATACTTCTTAAACTGTGACCTGTTTCCTGCACATGAAGATGTCATAGCTCTTCAGGAGATGGGTTGAAATTATTCCAAGCAAAATAAAGAGCTACATTATACATAATCCCCTGCTTTCAAATACACTAACAAAATGTGAGGGGAATAAAAATAGTAAACAGCTGTGAAAAGGTCACCAAACTGTTACTAGGTTGTAACAGAAAACTATTACAGTTCCCCCAGGATGGCCTTTGGTATATTTTGAAAAGTTTTGGAGGTTCCTGGATCATTTAGAAAAATGAAAGGGATCCGGGCATTAAAAAGGCCGAGCAGGGCAGAGTTAGAAAGTGATTTATGCTTTCATAGAAAAAGTAAGACCACTTGCAGTTCTCTGCTAGAGAAACAGAGTGTGATTAGAGTGAACTACCATCCTAGCTTTTGTTGTTTGTTCTAATTCTTTTTTGTTGTTGTTTTTGCCAATTGACCTTTTTTGATCTAGCTGTGGTATAAAAATACTTCTGCATCCAGTCAAAGATGCTGAATCTAGACCCCAAGTCACTAGTTTGCTTTCTGAGTCATAGGATTTCTTGAGGTAAACAGCACCCTTTTGTAACAGCACTGAATATAAATCACAGGAAACAACTCTTAGTAATATTGCTTACAGAGATCTTTATTCCTTTGAGCCTCTCGTTTAGTCACTTAAAAATAATGATGTGACACTTCAGAACCTTTGTGAATTTATTTCCCTTTGTGTCCCTGTGTATTAAATGTATATTAACTGAAGACATTTTGTTTTCATGTTGCTATTGCAATCTATTTCCTTGAATCAGATCCAATCAGTAAAAAATAAGAACCTGAAAACCTTTGTCTGAAGTCTAACTTGATTTCTGCTTTTTATTTTCTATGGCACTAACGCTGAGCAGAAAAATTCCAAAGGGAAAATCATAAAACTGACACACTATAGGAAGAGCAGCAAGTCTATGTTAGGGTAGGTAAGATCTGTCATCTTCTGCTGTATTCTAAGTGCTGAAAACCTTGTCCATGTTCCCAAATTATTCCATCTGTTTCCAAAAAAGATACTTCCCAATACTACTTACAAGTCTGACTTGTCTTATACATCAGAAGAGCACTGTTACAATTACAAAATTCAAAGAATGATTTGGCGTCATTAGCTAAGATGATCATTTACTTTTACTTAGGATATTTTGAAGCACAAAGTAAATATATTTTGCAGAAAATTTGCAGGTTACTACAAATATTTCCACATTATGACTCCTTTCTAGTTTCAACTGGCAAATTACCTTTGTGAGAAATAGCTTCTTCCTTTCCTTTGCCTCTATTTCTTTTCAAAAAAATTTTTTTTGTACTTCTCATCTAATAAGTAGGATATACTGTATAACGGAAAGAAAGCTTCTGGATTTACTGCAATGAAACCAAAGACTTTTAAGTGCTTTTTCATTGAAGAAAGGAAATAATTCGTTGGAAAAGAGATATCCCCTGGTTAAATACCTAAACATAATAAAACCTTTTTAAGGTCCTCTGCTGACTCCAGAAACACAAAAAAGGTAATCATGAATCATTTATTGCTTTGGGTTTTTTTTTCATTAGAAAATTGTTAATTAACCACAGTCCTTATCTGAAATGTAAAAAATGCAGAAACTGTAACCTTTTGTTAGTAAAGCCACTTAGGAAAACCTGAAAGGAAAAATAACCAAGGCAAAGGATTTGAAGTACACACCATTAATTTCACTGGGACTTGCCACTCTTTGTGTGTAGAAATACAGAGAAATTTTAGAGGTGTTATGTGAATTATACTCATTCCAGCTTTGTTTCCTAATGGATTTTTTCTATTGGTGGATTTCCAAAGATACAGCCTGTACTTTACTTTTTTTTGGTTTGTATAAGAAGAACTTTCTGAAATGATAACTCTGTTGCTAGATGTTTTTTCCCATCCCTCAATATGTGATATGGAAGGAGAAGAACTCAGTATTTTTGAAATGCAGCTGATATAAAAGTAATTTCATCCTGAGAGAAATAGGCGAAATTCAAAGATAGTGAAAATGCTGGAGAAGGAAAGAAGGGTTTATAGGAAGAAGCTAAATAATTGCTAGCAATATTGTGTTTGCCTATGGTAGGGGAGAGACTAGCTGAGCAACTGACTTAGATCACTCATATCCTGTGACTGTCCTAGGCACTAGAAATGCTTGTTATACCATCATCTCAGTTTTATGGTGCTCCATTTGTTAAATCCTTGATTGTGTGCTCCTGGAATTACTAGCCCAACTTAAAACAGAACTGAGCAGCAGCAGCTGTTCCAATCCATCCTAAATTGCAATTTGAAGTAGATTGAGTAGGACAGCATTGGTGACAGTAAGAATAGAAGAGTCATGCAGAGAGTTATGGTACTGTCCTCAGACAAAAGTCAGTGGTGTTAAAGAACAGCAATGCTATAAGACATCAACCAAGCAGAAATCACATGCATGAGTTAAAGCATGTGACTGGTTTCCATTGTTTTGTCCAGTATGTACTGCTGTGATATGCTAGGACTAAATAAATAAGAACATTTGCTAAAATATTTATGTAAAAAATGATAAAGTGCGAACTAGAAGGTTTACATTCTTACTGCTCTATATTGCTCTTATTCAGAATTTTATGTTATTTTACTTTCTTTACAGTTTCAACTTCTTTTGCATTTCTTACTTACTTTTTTAACTGTTTATTATCCATGACTGATAAACTGTCCCTTTTCTTGACCTCTCTTTCTGTTGTTTTATGGTGTTTTGACTCTGCTCTTTCTTTTCTAGCTCTTTCTTTTCTAGCTCTTTCTTTTCTAGCTTTTTTTAATGAGGCTCTGTAGCACTGCAATTTAAAGAGCAATGTATGCCCCTAATACGTTTCAATTATTGTTTTAGTTCGTTTCTGTTAATGAGATCAAGTCAAAGAAAATGTCCCTGGCTCTCAAGTCAATAAAATTGCAAATTATTGGAAGTTTTGAAAAAGACTAAACTTGTAGCAGGCCATGTATTACTGAAACCTTAGGATTTCATCCTGTTTAGTAAAACTGGAGTAAATTCAAATTTCCAAACCCCTCATTTAACAGGTCTGTGTTCTGAATGAAGGTCAAAAATTCACCTCTTCATCTGTCACTGATAATTAATAACAACGCTTTAGGAATTAATCAGTTGCCTCTCACCTCTCCTAGGTATGCCCCACATAGCTTGAAGAAATAGCATAAACATCAGAGCTAGAATTAGTGACAGACAAGACGTCTGCAGAGTGAGCATTAACACATCATCATTCATATTGCTCAAAACTTGTTTGTCTCCTGGTTATTCAAGCAACAAATTTTAGCCAGGAAAGGTGAGAAGTCTACAAAGCAAAATCCCTGTAATATATTTGAAACTTTGACATTTCAGCTGAACAGTATTCAGCACTGAAACAGCAGGTCAGGTGTATCCGTACTGTAAAAAGCTGCAGTGGCAGGCAGTGGATAAGAATTAATAGCTCTCACAGTACTTTATTGAAAGCCTCTGCTAACAACCATCTTAGGGAAGAGGCTGATAGATCTTAGCTCTGCCTTGTGCACAGGTAGTTGTTCTGAGTATCAGCACATGCTTCACAATCTGCACTAGAATGGATTACCAGCTCCCAGAACCTGCCCTCAGGCATTTGTGTTATCTTTTATTGCAGGATATAAGAAATTTTTGTGTAGCTGTGTTGTTAATGCCATGGTTGACGCTGGTGCTGTGAGAGCCAGCATCATTGCCTAAGGTACATTTAGTCTCATACACTCTGCGACCTTCACATGATGAGCTCCATCCCCACCAATGTCAACCTTTTTCAGGCGATTTATATCGTTCCTATTTGTCACTGTTTGAACATCTCCAGTCACTTAAGAGAAAGAGGTCAAAGAACAGAGTGAGTGAGGCTGTTACTTGGACACAAATGGCTGTTGCTTGGACACTGATAGCTCTTCAAAGGACAGCTTTTCTTACCACAGGACAGTACCAACCCTGTGACTTTCACCTTTCCTGATTTATTTAGGAAAAAAAAACCCAACACATACTTCAGTTAAAGCTAGTTCAGGTATCATTCAAAGGCTGTTTGAGAGACACCAGGCAAATGGTACCACCATTTCTTTCTATCTCCAGTTTGGATAAGTCAACAATGAAAAAGGACTACTTTTGAGGTTAACTGAAAAATAGTCCTTAGAATGCCATTTATAAGCTCTCTTGTCTTCAGGAAAAAAAAAGGCAAGAGGAAATCAAATTGGAGCAAAGTGTGATCACATCAACAGTACTGTGCTTCAGGAGCCTGCATTTTGGATGCATGTTAATTAAGGATTTTCCACCCACAGCTACAAAAGATGGGGAACCCATTTGTGACTACCACCCTTAAAAATGTCTACATTGTGGGTGTCTACATGCAAGATAGCTATCTAAACTCCCTCTACAGTCAGTAGAGATCTTGCACTCAGGAGAGTTGCCCTGACAGAGATGCTTTGCACCTTTTGAGTTATCATGGAGTTTCTGAGACAGGCACATAGCCAGATATGAGGTGGGACCTATGAAAGACCAGAGCCCTTCTGCATAGGTGACTGAAGGACAGGAGGGGTAACCTAGGTCTTCTTAAATAGCACTCTCTGTCTTTGCTTAAACAACTAACCTCAGTTCTAGGTGTATCCTTTAGAGAAAGACAAACTGCTTGCTAGTCTCCATTGGCTATGTTCATATCTGCAACCCTTGAGTGGGTATTTTGGATTTCCTACGGTAACTCAAAGAGCACTTTCGGCCACATTTAGGCATCTGAACTGAGCCATAGATCCAGGAGTCTTATTCTTGAAACAAATGCCATCCAAGGTGCCTAGCCATTTCCAGTTGCTGAGCTTTAATTGTGGAGAACAAGATGTTTTTCTATAAAAGAAGAAAATAAAAAAAACTACTTCAGAAACTTTAATTTTCCATGGAAAATATCAAGGAAATAAATTCTAAACTATTCTAAAGCACATAGTTTGGCACTAGTTGGAGACTTATTTAAAAGTGATAGCTCTGCAGTGGTGAAGGCCTTCCAGATCTTTTTGTTAGAAAGTTCCAGCACTAAGAAAATACCCTCAAATAAATACACACTGTAATTGTACTCGACAGCATTTACAGAGAAGTGGATAGATATCCCATCTCACAATTAGGAAAAGGAAGTTCTCCAGAGTAGTTTGGCATAGTTTGGCACTAGCTGCCTTTGTTCATATCTCAAAGTGGTTTGGCAGTACCTCACAAAAGAAATAGTGAATTTAGGTTTTATATTTCATCCTTTCCTTCTGCACACCCATTTATGACCTTTTCCAAGATACTACCATATTTTACTACCTCTTTTTTTCTGAGGTTTTGTCTTTCCTATCATCTTTCTCCACTGCTAACTGCTTGAACTGAATGACGGGCAACTTGAAGTGGAAAAATGTCAAGAAATTAGCAAGAATGATTCTTTTCTCATTGCCATGTTTTCCTGCTTTATTATATGTTCTGGTGGTTATGGAGGTCCATCACTTATGCATTTCATCTTCATCTTGAACTTGAAATAGCAAAAAATAGGCAGTTCCTTTGTTCCCATTCACAGGATTTTTGCTTAATTTTGGCTTTATCACTGAGCAAGTCAGGTATTTGTGGTACTCGTATTTTAAAGTCCCTTAAATGATGCTCTTGTGTTTCTTGGTGTCTTTACATTCATGCCAGCGATTTTGCCTGCTGAAGGGCCTTTTAGGAAGAAATAATGATATTTCATATGTAGAGGTAGCAAGCGGCTACATAGACAGATGCATGTCAAACAGCTGTGCAAATCTAAAAAGGGACAGCAAAACACAAACTTCTTGAGCCCTATTGATTATCTCACTCTTCACTGTATTACTTCGTTACTTCTTAATGTTTCAAATGATTTAGTAGTTTTGTCTGTGGCCTTCACTGGAATTTGATCTTTCATCTTACACCTTTTAGACAATACCTCATCAGTATTTACCAGCCTGAAGGGTTAAGCTGGGTGAAAAAGATGCTTTTAATTTATTTATTTATTATCCTTTTTTAAAGCACAAAATTCCAGAGTATTTCTTACACCTTGGTATAGTGCTGAAGTAATTTACTATAAATCATGTGTCCATAATGGCTAGAGAAATTGGGTGCCATGCTGGACTGGGAAGATCAGATGGCATTTTTTATGTCAGACTGCTCTGGTACAGTTAATAAAGGAAATGCCTCATTACTAATATAACTGTTCACTAGTTGAACAGAAAGGTTCAATATGCTGCTCCCCAAGGCTGCAGAATAATCATAACACTCTAAATTGTTTTTTACTGTTTCAGTATACAGCTGGAAGAGAGGAAGGTGACAGGAATCCAAGCTCATTCTCTTTCTCATTTTCTGCTGGAGTAAATATCTTGAGAAAACATTCTGCATACACAGCTGGCATAAATCTGAAAGAATTTTTCTAAAGAGATTGGATGATACAAGCAAAGTAGCTGTTTCAGAAACCTCCCAGCTTTTGTACTTAACATTTTAGGATACAGTGCAGTATATAGTTTAGCCACCTGTAATATATCCTATATAATATTGAAAGATATAATGCAATATAGTTCTTGTTAGTCTAGGATGTTATGTACTTTATAATAGGAAATAGAAAAAAGCCCATATATAAGAGTAACTGATGTGCATTGCATAGCAGTATAATGGCACACAGTATTCATGCAGTATTGCCTGTGTTGCTTTATGTAAATAAACATATATTACTTTAGCTACTTCCCTACCATAGGCAACTTCAGCAACAGGCATTTTTAAAGGATTTGAATCCTTTGTGAGGATTTAAAAAATCAATCTTTAGGAAGACACACTCTTCAGTTTGTCTCTATCTTCACAACACAGTGACCATCTGAGTGTGTTCTATTCCAAGCAGGCAATTGTGTTTGAACAGAAGCTTACTTCATGCTAACATTTAATTTCCTTCCCCCCAACAAGCCTCAGGCAAAGCTTGTCTCTCTTGTCACAGTACTCTATGCCATGATGAAGTATAGTCATTCATGTGACACAATATAGTAATCAGAAGTAAATTACACCCTTTAAAATTACCATCCCAAATCACAATACCTAAAACAATGTGATAATTGCTGTCATAGGAACATGGGAAAAAATAGAAAGCTAGTCATTAAACAAATACTATAATCATTAATAACAAGTACCATGTGAAATAACTATTTTCTACTAATCACAATCCTAGAGCTGTAGTGCAAACTGCAGATTCTCTTTCATAAAGTAAGGTGGCTGCATACAGCTAGAAAAAAAGCATAAACATGCCAAAATATTTTGTCCATTAACAGGTTTCGTGTTATGTTTTGCACACTATAAGTTACCCAGCACAAATACGTGTTTTTATATGCAGCAGTTAACAAACAAGCTAAGTTTGAATTTCTCCTTTGGTTTCTGGCCACAAGTAAACTACCAAACTCAAGCTACTGGGCTTTATAATACCCATCCTCCTACATCTCAGTTGCTTATGGTTAGTTTTGTACTTCACCTCTTACCACTACTCGTGACCTCCTTACTGCTTGTCACTGCTTGCTTTACCTTGTAGAGTAAGTGTCTTCAAAGCTGAAACCCTTTTCCCTGATGGCAGTTTCTCATTTTTTCGCCATATAAACCCACATGTTCTTCTCCAAAGGCAATAATCACCACATTATGTCTCAGCAGAAATCTTCTTTTTGTGCCCTGAGTTTTTCAGTAAGTTGTTTGGACTGGAGAATACATCTAAGTTTATTTATATTTCCCTTCTGTAAGTATTCAAGAGAGAACCAGAGAGCACCCATGAGCAAGGAAAACTGCATGAATGTGTGAGACCTTGGTAGATGATGGTATATTTTCTTTTCCGAATGCTCAGCACTGCAATTAGTCATTTCACTTAGCTTTTTGTATGAACTTTTTTATTTTTAAAAGGCATTTTTTCAACTTCGTAATACAAATATTTTTGCAGCTTGATCATAGAATCATGGAATGGTTTGGGTTGACTATTATCTTTAAATGTGTAAAGAAACAAAATGAACCATCTGCACTTTAATTTCCACCTAGGGGCAAGCAGGAAAGAGGGGATGAATTTTACTCCCCTATTTGCCTCTCTACATCTCTTTGCATATTTCTGATAAGATTTGCTTCCTTGAAAAGCAATACAGTTGCAAATTAAGCAAAGATTTTCTTCCTTGCCTCTGCTTCAACACATACGGATCTTTCTTGCTGTGTCAGTGCTGCCTAGGCAGAAAACTCACTCAAAAGCAGTAGGTCTGCTGGACGAGTATGGTGTACCTCACGTAGTTACCTGTTCGGTTTGGGTTGTAGAGTCAGGTTGTGTGAGTCTTCAGTGCCTCTACTGGAAGGACTAGTGCTTCCTGCAGATTCTTGACCTGCTCTTGCCTGTGCCTTGGTTGAGAGGAAGATGGAGGCAGCCTTGCCTTTTTTGGTGCTTTTTCTAAGCTTTTGCAAGCAGGTGATGCTCACTAGCAAAGGCTGTCCCAAGGAAAGCTGAGGCAGTTCAGTTCTCAAAAGTTCTTTGGATACAGATACCTTTAGCTTGTTGGGAACTCTCCCAGGTGAGCAGGGGTGTGCAGGTGAACGACTATGAGAAGGTTTATGACTTGTGTGAATATTTCTGTTATTTTCACAAGTTAACTTATGACACTGTGCAGGATGAAGCTGTGACCAAGGTACCCACTTTTGAAGCGAAAACGCTTTCTTCCCAGTCTGCCTCAGTTGACTTTGCCAGGACAAATGGATATTTGTTCAAGTATGCTAAAAAGTAACTCCTATTGTTTTCCATTTATCTCTATCAAAATAAACAAACAAAAAGGCAAGTAAAAACAGCACACAAAATGTTTATTAAGCTGTTATATAAATGACTCGTGTAAGTTTTGTGTCCAACTTATCTTTCATGCACTATAAACAAGCCCTCATGTGCTTCCACTCATTTCTATTTCTTCTTCTTAATGATGATTTCCCAAGTTAAAAACAAGCCTCATAGCTACCTCTAATCTTTATAACAATAGCTTTTAAAATATTCAAACTGAGGAATTTATTTTTAATGATCTGTAGCTCTGAAAAGGTTCAGGCAATGTGCTTTATACTCTGCAGAGAAATTCTCCTTGGTCCTCGGGCCAAATCTGCATTTTTTCAGGCCAAATCAATTTTGACAACCAAAATGCTTATTAAAAAGACAGAGAGAGAGACAGACAGAGCAGGGAACCTAGTGTTAAGAGCAGTGACTGAAAAGGTCCCTGGTGGCATTTTAAAACAGAATACTATTGAGACTGACTTTTAATTGCTTTGAAATCCCTCTGATGTTCTGTACCTGGGAAAGGTTGGTAAGAAATGTTCTTAAATAAGAATTACCTTCATCTTTTACACAACCTGGAATTTAGCACACTGTGTTTGCATATAAATGGTGTTTGAATATTAGACCTTTAACATAGAGGCCATTGTCAAGTGCAACTGCTGCCATACAGAAAGTCCTGTTCTAAGAGAAGTTGCATCTCACAACATCTTTGATAAAGACTTTGCAGTGAGAGGTGTGTTAAATGAAAGACTCAAATGTTAAACAATTTTTGAAGGCTCAACAAGATGTAAGTAACATCACCCAGAAAGGCATTTATTGATTATTAAGCTCTGGAGTAGAGGCCTATTTAGTTTGTCCCCAAAATCTGCCCCTAACTCCCCTCAGTTTTCCAGTTGGTGTTGCTTCTATATAATTTACTTTACCCACTGAGATAAATCATTTAGATGTGATACCTCTACCTAGTTTCAATTAAGTACAAGCACTGCCTTATTTGCTTATGGTTTTTCTACAAGTGTTTCTGTGCTTGAACATCATCCTGCTCTCCCTTAGCTGCTTGGTTACAGTCTTTGACCTCATCACGGTTTCGGGAGCAGGGGCACTCTCTGGCTGCAGACTGGTACACAGCATTGCTCTGTTCTTGTCTTCACAAAAAACTTATAGTTGCTGATGCTAAAAATGTCCTTGCTTACCTGCAGCCTAGGTTTATTAAGACTTTTTCAATATTCTCAACATTAATTAGATAATCTGAGTTGAATGTGAGATGAAAGGTCACATTTAATTTGGTACATCATTGATTCTATGTCCTTCTTTTTCCTGCTGTCAGAGTTTGATATTAAAGCATCAAATACGATATTGCTCACGACTGACTGAAAACTCAGAAGGGATTGCTAAACTCTCTCTCCTTCTCAGCAGATAAAATTAATTCCATGCAGTCATTTGTGATGAACTTTCCCTCTTTCTTTAGTCTGGAAGAGATTTTCAAAACAAAGAAGCTGTGTTTCTGCTCTTTTTGGAAAATAAGAGCTATTTTTTTCAGTCAGGCTGGAAAACACCTTACTGCTTGTGGCACAAGCAAAACTGGACTCAGGAAACTATGTTCCCCTTTTTCCTTTACAGTAGGCTTCTATGCCAGAAAAATGACCAAGATGGCTAAGCTTAGGTAACCAGATGACAGGATAGTATTATATGGGCAAATGCACCTTGTGACCATTCCAAAAAATCCAGACTTGCAGTGCAAGATTTCTAAAGGATATATGCAGGATCCTTCAAAATAGAAAATTCTGGAAGCCATCTCAGAAGTAAGACAAAAAAATAAAGGGTTTTTTCATCCTAACCCTCTCCTGCATCAGTTTTACTGTCTCTAGCAGTTTCGGTATGTACATCCTGTACACTATGAATAGAAATGCTGTGTTGTGAGATTGTATTTTCTTGAAGTTGTAAGAAGTGAGTCATACCAATTTTTTATACAGAGAATAAAACAGAGCTTGGGATATTTAGAAAAATTCAAATAGAATAAAGGAGTTACAGTATCTCACCACCTGTTTGGCTTTTCAAAATTTTTTCATTTCAAGATTCATAGAGATAGTAATGGATACCATTCATCAACTGAATAAAGAACTAAGCTCCAGCAGCACAAAACAGATATACATAAATATTATGAAAAATAAGCTGATTATTTTAATGTTGAGATCACACTAATAATAGATGTGAAAAACAAGTGGGAAGTGACTCAGGAAATGTCTATGTAAATTTTTATTTGGGATGACGTTAATATTTTCACTAAATGGATGTAAGAAAACCACAGCAAGAATTCCAAACATAATTAAAATTGCTCAACAATTTCAAGACAAAACATTTTTCTTTAGGAGGAAAAAACTTTCCGGGAAAATATCTTTAATGAGAAGACTGGTACTTTAATAATTTAAATTTCTAAACATCAAATTCCTTTTTAATATTTTTTTTTCTGTTGAAGACAAGGTTTCACTTCCAGTAAAACGTTAGGCATACTAAAAAATCACTTAAAATTACTTTTAGTTTGTTATACTTTATAGCTCTTTACAATTAATTTTTTGACTAGAGCAAATATATGATTGCATTCCCCTCCCTTGCCACTTCTCTCCAAAGTGTCTAAACCATAATTTTGAATGTACTTGTTTACACAGGCATACATTTTTTATCATAATAACACTTTGCAGTTGTCAATGACTGTTTTCTGATGACAATTGCAAAATGCCATAGGACACCTAATGTTCTTAAATTAGAATCATAGAATCATAGAATGGGTTGGGTTGGAAAGGACCTTAAGATCATTTACTTCCAACCCCCCTGCCATGGGCAGGGACACCTCACATGAAACCATGTCACCCAAGGTTCTGTCCAACCTGGCCTTGAACACCGCCAAGGATAGAGCATTCACAACTTCCTTGGGCAACCCATTCCAGTGCTTCACCATCCTCACTGTAAAGAACTTCGTCCTTATATATAACCTAAACTTCCCCTGGTTAAGTTTGAAGCCACTGCCCCTTGTCCTACCACTACAGTCCCTAATGAAGATTCCTTGGCTGAAGTACATGGAGAATTTTTTGATTATTGGAATGAAAAATATGGAACTGTGGTCTCTTAGGTGCAAAAGAAGGTATTTATTTTCTCAGAGCAGAAGGAGAACAATGAACTTATCTGAATTTGTGTCATGTACACCTAGGAGGAATAAGGAAAATGTGAATAGCCCATCAGAACTGTCAAAAGATGAATGACATTAGTTAAAATCAAGAAGCATCAACAGATAAATTCTCGCAACAGTAAGATATAGACTGGGATATGTAAAAAGCATAATTATACACTGAGAGAGCTGGCATAAGTGGACAAACATCCACATATGCTGACTCTTTCCTTTTTACAGTGTGTGTCCGTGTATCCACTGATGACATTCTCTACTTTGGCTTCTGTCATTTTGCCCAGCAACAACATCAAACTTACTGGACTGTAATTTGGGGATACCTCCTGGGCTCCTTTTTAAAAATTGGTGTCAGATTTGTCACAGTCCATTCTTCCAACACCAAGGTTAGCTGAAGTGATTCATTGTATACAGCAATTAGTTTAGCAATCATAGAACAGTTAGGATTGGAAAGGACCTTAAGACCACCTGGTTCCAACCCCCCTGCCATGGGCATCTAATTTCTTCAGACTTTCAGTAATAAAAAAACAACTAGTCAGATGTTAGCACAGATACAAACCGTTTTCCCTATATTGCTGTCACTTTATTTTTACTTTAATTTTTCTACAAACTGGTCATCTATCACCCCATCATCTTTTTGGTAGACCTCTGGCCACTGCATTTAGTTTTCTTTTTTTCAACTTCAATAAGATTTTCCTCAGAATATTTCAGTCAGCTGAATCACTGGATGTATGAGTTAATTCCAGTTTTCCCTGTTTAAACATTGCTTTTTTTTTTTTTTTTTTTTTGTGATGTAGGAGAACAGGGGAAGTGAATACTTTCTGTAGTGGTCTTTTTGACAGCTGGAATATATTTGTTATAAAAACCAACATAAACCAAAATTCCCTGTGGGAATTTTACCTATTTAACTACTTTTTAATATCCTCCCAACCAGCTTCCTCAGCTTTACCTAGCTCCAGTTTCTGAAGTGCTTCCATGTTGGATATTTTTGTGTAGGTGTTCTTGCCAGGACACCGAGCATGGATGCCTTGTAGTCACTCCTGTGTCACTGTCAGCAGGTTTTGGAAAGGATTGATCTCCAACAGCGCATCAGTACTTTTTGCAAAAAACTGTGATGTTGCCAAGGGCAGAGGACCAACAATAGGCTGATCTTCTCTGTGATAAAGGGGGCAATGAGAGCCTACAGCTGTGTAAATATACTTCCAGATTGCTTTAGCAGTGGAGGAAAAACATACTGCATGACAGTAGCATAATGGGATACTTGCTGATCATGTGCCAGTGTCCCGCTGTTGTGTATGAAAAATGTGCTTTTTTGCCAATGGTTATCTGTTGCAGCACACAGATGCTGTACGTAGACATAAACTGCAGTTCCATTTTATGTCAGTATTTTAATGTATTACCAAACACGTAATAGAGTACATACTTTCTCGTAATAATTAATAACTGAATAATTGCACAAAGTTTAAAGATTATCATACTGAAACAGACATTGTTTTAAATGGGATAGGTGCTCTGAGAGATTACAAAATTCACCCCAAAATATTTACACAGGCAAATAGGAGTCAAGTGGCAAAAAAAAATAATAATTATCAATGGGTAAAAAACCATGGTAATGAAAGTAACAGGAGCCTTTGGTGGCCATTTCAGATGTTAGTATCTGCACGGCAGACACCTAAGATTGTGTGACATGAGGGCTTACTATAGGCAAGCTGATCCAGCTGGCATGAAGTAATGGTCCTGAACAGTTATGAACACTTGTGTGCATGCCAGTTTAAGGAAGTTAATGATAAAGAAATTTTACGGGTTTAATCTTCACTTACAGGTGAAATTATTCCTCTCCAGGGTTAAATCTAAGGACATTCTAATGCTCCATGTGATAGCAGTCTGTATATGATTTTTTAAGTTATGTTAGAACTGATATAAAAATTCCATTAATTTCAAACTTTGACATAAAGAGGTTTCCTTTGACTGAGAAAAATCATAGCAAAAAAGTATCTCTTCATGGAAGCTTTTATTCCATAAAAATAACTTCAGATTGCATTTTCCTAGGAGACAGTATAATATTCACCTTATAAATTTATATATATAAATCACTTACAAACATAAGTGATCCCTCATAGGAAAACTATAATAAGGAAGCAACTAGCCCTTTAAAGGAAATGAAGACTTTGAGAATCCAGGCTAGACCTCTTCAGGAGACCACAATCATATTTCAGGCTTTTGTTCATATATTTTGTAATTACCATTTTTTTGAGATTTCCCCCATATCCCCCTTTTTTTTTTTTATTAGACATTGGAAAGCAAAAATACAAGTGTGATTCATGTATCTTATGATGTCTCTGTGGAAAGCTGTACCATATTCCTGCTTCAGTCTCTGACATATTTTACCTGAATTGATGAACTGGACCTCTCTGTTCACCAGCTAAGACTTACTATACTAAGATGAGTGAACCACCTCTTATTTATCTGTGTAAACACGAACATAATTGTGTTGCCATCCATTTGGTCTGGCTGAAATGCATTTGAAAAAGTAATAAATTTTTGTTCCTTCTGCTTATTTTCTTTCTGCAAAGGTCTCTGGTTCTACTGACATTGGACAAAAATGAGTGAACCTCAGGAGGGTAGCTATTTTTACGTAGGAAGGACATGACAGAAATTATTAGGAAAAATGTTTTCATCAGTCTTCTAGGCCTATTTTTCAGACCTAGAAGATTTAGAAAAGAAATGCGTTCAAACCTTGTATGCTAAACTATTTTTTTAATTGAGATTTACTAAGGTGGTAGTATGACAATATTTCAGATATTCTGTGCTTAATTAAGAGAGATATTAGCAATCACTTTTAACAAAATCTTGATAAAATGTGAATAAATAATCTCGAAGTCAGGTACTTACGTTAGTTAAAATATGCAGAATACAAAGAATGATAAATGCTATTTGCTAGACAGTATTAAAGATATAGCTAAGTTTGTAAAAATGATCCCTGAGGTCTTGAGATGTGTCTAACCTACTTATAACCCTTTCTTCTCCGCTTAAAAAGCAAATCTTTACTGGAAAAATAACATAATGAAATTCAGCCTGCTGTGGAGAGGTCAGTTTCAGGGACTTTTGTCCCTGCTGGCAAGTGACTCAGATGATAAATTGCCAGTACAAATCATCAGACTGATGCCTGGCAACAACAGGAGCTGGCCTTATTCAGTACTTTTTAATTAAAAGAATTATTATTATTTCTAATGGAAGAGTGTTGCAGAAGAAAGTAGGCAGAGGGCACAAGGGAAAGGGGAAAGTGCTCTAAAAGGCTCTTTTGCATCTCAGCCAAAACCAAGAGTCCTAATGGTGATGAGGTTGGGAGGGGAGAGAAGAGAATGACCCTGCTCATTCATCAGCCTGATCACTTTAACACAGGCTTCCAGGTAGCTTTCAGACAGCATTTCCAGGTCTTTCTGCAACTGTTGTAACAATGATAAGGATAGACTCCACTGCCTCCTATTAGAGAATAGTGAGGGGCACAGTCTGAGATAACTTGAAAAAGGAATATTTTTGGTTCAAATATCTGAATTTAATTCAAGCTCGTAAGGGTACAAACTTCTTGGGAAAGGGCCAAGGGTTTCCATCCAGCAAAATGACATCCATACTAAAGGAAACTGGAAGCCCTCCAGAGCTACAGGGAAATCCTACAGTCTGTTAAAACAAAAATATTCTGTAAACATCTCTGCTTTGAGAAACTCTTGTGGTGCCACAGCCAAAGATCTCTGTCAGCTCTTCTAGAAGGCTGGTCTGCTGAGTGGGCCTCCAAAGTCTACAGCCAGGCACAAGCCTGAAGGTGCCAGAACTCCAGGCAGGAAAAGTAAAAAAAAAATAAAATAAAAAAATTAAGATGTAAAGAAAAATATAGGACACAACGCAAACAGTGGTGCTCCTTGTAGCTCTGTAAAATTTAACAGTTAGGTTGCACTTTTGAGAATATCTCCTGCTTTTAAAGGGAGCAAAATATCTGATTCCCTGAATCAGTATTCATTTAGACAGATATAGTCCTTTCCTAGTAAATAACAAGAAAGCTAAAGAGCTGTAGCTGGGAAAAATAATTGCAAGAAGGGTCCTGACTCTTGCTCCTAATAATCAAAGAATAACCTAAACAATTCACCAGTAAACAGCAACGGTATTACCTAGGTTCTGCGAAACTGAAGAAACAATTGAACTATCTAGGCGAAATAAGGAATTCAGGCAGCTCTCTTGAGGCAAGCAAAACAATAAATATTCAGGAAGGTTAAAGTTCCAGTGAAGTTCATATTTAATTCCACTGCTTCCCTGTTTATGAAGGCTATCTTACCTTCTGGAGTACATAACCCATTACATACCAGGCCAAACCATTAACGTGTGAAAAAACAGCCTTCAGTCCCTTTCCATATAAAAATGAAAATAAAATGCAATTCTTTGGTAGTGATTTGGTCAATATCTCCAGGCACTGGGTGATTAAAAAACAGTGTTGCGTGGGATGGTTGCTTATTTTTGTTGCTTTTTTCTTTGTTCAATTGCTGCTGTTGTTTGCAGAGGTGAATGGAAAGAGCTATGTTGTCTGGTTGAGGGAATAAGCTAAGTATGCTTTTGGTTGTTCTTATAGGGCTGAGGCAACTGATTTTTTCATGCCTCCACTGCTAGATGGTGTGGTTAGATTCAAGTCTAGTCAGTATCATTAGTGTTATTTTAATTAACTTATTTCAATGAATTAATTTATTTTATTCTATTAATTTATTATCATACACAGGAAAATAGTATTTCTCTCTCACTTTGGTAACTACATTTCTTGATTGGTTTTTTTTTCTGGAAGATCTCAGAACATTTTCTTATTCAATTTCTGGCTTCTTTTGTTCTGTCCTTTTTCCAATTTGTCCTTTGAGCTCCATCAATGTTTAAAAGGAGTGAGAATACTGCCTCAAATGTGTCCATTAAGAAAGTCTTTCAGCTTCAATATGATTTATTTAAAATATATAATTAATCCTTATAGAGAACTTTCAAGCTTGATTTGTCACTGTTCCTTTTAAAATATTGTGAAGATTGATCTTACATCTTTTCAAAGTCAGAACTTACAAGATGTATGAAAGATATTATTATATTTTAAAGTAAAAGATCCTATCCCCACCAAACTGGTATTTCATCCTACAATGAACTTAGGCTTTTATCAAAAGCAGAATGTGATATATTTGTAAATGGGAAAGATATAACTGGTCTAAATGCTAACGGATGGTGAAGGAGAAGGAGGTGGGAGGGAAAGTCTGAAAGAAGAAATATCAACTTCTTCAGGACAGCTTGCTACTGTTAGCAAAGAGAATATGTCTGGTAACAGAAATCATCTGAGAGTCCTTTAGGAAATATCAGAGGCCAGAGTGCTCTTACCAGGCCTGAGAAGTCTCTGGCTTGACCATGAATACTGCAACATGACCAAGTGCTAGCTGATGCTGAGTACAGATTCACAGCTACAGCCCCTTTCAGGATCTTCAAAACTACAGTGTTCATGTTCCCTCTTACAGACTCTTTGTGGCAAATAGTGTTATAGCACTGCCTGGCAACTTCTATCGCATTTCACTATTTAATAATATCCAGGTGAGGATCAGCAACTGAGACCACACACTAACATGAGGAAATGTTTGGAACAAGTAATGTCAGAGGGATATAAATCCCCTATGAGTGAAATGAAGATCAAATTGTATCTCTGTATGTATGCCAATCCAAATGCGCTTTTTACACCTCCTTCTCTGAAAGGTTTCAGAGGTCTTATCCAGTATACACTGGCCATTGGAGGGTATTCTTGAGGGGATGAGCCAATACAGCCTCCTCTTCACAATTCCTCCTGCTTTAGTTTCCAGTAGCCCTGGTATGTTCATGGAAGGTCCATGTTGGGACACTTTTGCTCATTTATATCCAGCCTCACCCAGGGATTACTAGGATAAAAGGCAGCATCTTGCTAGAGACTGACATTAGGTACCCTAACATCTTTGTGATGAGAACGGAGCTTGTGGGTTCTTCATAATCTCTATAACCTTCTGCCAGGGCTAATGCTGGCTCTGCCAAGACTGAGAGAGATCCTTTTGTCTGGGCAGAATACATGGCTGTGATATACTGTGGCTCACTTTTGTCTTGTAAAAGGAAGACACAGTAGATGGTAGAGAATGGGTGCTGGTACAGGCACATTCCTCCTCCAGCTAGGGTCCAGTGAACACTAGTGTTCAGAAGTGCTGGTACAGGCACATTCCTCCCCCAGCTAGGGTCCAGTGAACACTAGTGTTCAGAAGTGCAGAAGTGCTCCCAGACCAGAAATCATGAATTATACTCAGAGCGTCCAAGCTAGATTCCTACTGTCACTGGCTGGTTTAGCGGATGGAACAAATATCTATGGCTGGGGAAAAGGCTTGTAGGAAAAAAGGTACAGTCTTATGACAAAAGTATCTCAATGTCACATTGGAGAATTGTGGGGGTTTGTTTGGGGGTTTTTTTCTGAAACTTGGCTATAGAGTTTGTATGTGACACCTATGGTGTCATGTAAGTGGTTTCTGATGACGTACTCTCAATTTTTCAAGTGCCCTAAGGGACATCTCTGAGACCAGATGAAGTGGAAACCCAAAACCTAATCCAAACCAAAACAACAACAACAACAACAACAAAGTTAAGTGCTCTGGAAAAATTAAGACCAGGCTTGCAAATCTAAAGAACACTTTCAATATTTTGGAGAGCTTAAAAGCCATCTGTCTGCATTTCAGTTCCCTTGCTATGGAATAGAGTGATTCATATTGCCTAGTTTCACAAGAAAAACTCATCCATATTTATCAAGCACCTCAGATGTTTTTTTATGAGAGCACCACCCTGCTACCATTAGCAAATACAGGTGGAAAGCCCCCTTGATTAAGTTTGCCAGCTCCCTCTATTGGAAGTACATGCAGGGAAAGTTCTTTTAAGGTACTCTGTTAGCTCAAGGGACATGGGTCTGCGAGACAGATCTGATGTGTCCACTTTTCTGATGACACATATAGATGTCATTATGATGCCATGTGGTAACAGTTCTGGCTTTTTTCTCATGGCTTTTTAATCTGGAAAATTATGCACAAGAGATGTATTGTTAAGGGAATTTCAACACTCCAAAAAGAAATGTTTGCAAGCTATGAATAACTAGAACTAAAGTTTCTAATATAATTAGAGAAAATAATTTGAGGCTGTGTTAAATGGATTAATATTAAATATACTGAGTGTTAATTTCTTCGTGGCTCCTTTACCTACCTATAAATTGGATATATTGCCTACTCTCACAAACACAATATTTATTGATGATTGTTATACATTTTAAACAGCCTGTTTAAACTCCAAGAGACATCATAAAGAAATTAATAATTTTTTCTAGTCAATCTAGACCTAACTAGAGGCTATACCATGAATAGCAATGTTACTTACTGATTGAGTAACTCCTTGTTCATTGAATGAGACAGGAAACAATAAAATATGATAATTTAATTAAAGCTACATCACAGTGCAAATGTACAAGAGATGAAAGTTCTGCATAGTCTATCTTAACTTCTAAACTTCCTGCTTTTGATTTTGCAAGCTGAATACTCTTCTAACTTAATGGGAACTTTTACTGTGCCTTTTTTTGTTCATGTCATTACTACTTATTGTGCTTATCATATTGTCCTCCACAGCAGTCCCAGTGGCTTGTAGCTCCAGGACTTTCACAGCTAAAATGGTGAGTCCAGAGAAAGAACACAGATGACACTACGAACAGCATCCCAGCTCTTCACGGGCAGGAGCAAGGTAGATGATTCCTGTAGATGATTCAAGACAGTGAAATACAAGGTAGTCAGTGTAGCTGTACTCAAAAACAGCACTGTAGCAAGAGAATCGGGGCACTTTCAGTTGTGTGAGTCTATCTTACTTGACAGTAGCTTTCTTTTTTAAAGAGGCTATCAATACTAGCCAGTGATTATGATCTCCAGTGCTATTTAGTCTTGACTATACTGGTGAATTGATGGGCATGATTGCTCACAGTAAAAAAGCAAGCCACAGGAAATTTCCTCTAAGGTCACATTAAATCCTGTGAAAATAAAACTCACTGCTTGTGACTGAATGCGATTTATCCACAGTAATTAATTCTTTTGACACCTAAAGATGGGAAAGATTAAGTTGAAACAGAAATTGAAACTTTTAAAATCCCAATATGTCTTGTAACACCATTATAGGAATTGAGGTAAGGTTACCCGTACTGATGCTGCAGGAAGATGATGTTCTCAAATATAAGGTATTTGAAGGGACAGAGAGACAGAAGAGTACAAGAATGTCTAAATATGTGTATGTCTCAGAAAGCTTAGCTCCCTGTGAGTAGCACGCTGCTCTCTACCTTGGCAACCTGCCAAATACAGAATTCAATTGCAAGTTTTGCTACCCCTACCCGTCAGTGGGACATGCTCCATCAACCCAGGGAATCAGGCTAGACTACAGGAAAAGAAATGTAGCTTAGCATGACTGCACAGGCTCCCCTAAGCTCCTAGCTACCACAGAGACCTGAGCTGAGATCAAAAGAAATGGTTCTTGTTGAGAAATTTACTCATTTTAGCTGTTGTCTCTAACTTGTTACATATGATTTCACCTCTTGTTTTCTGGGGAGTCTAACCAGAGATGCCTATGGGTTTCTTGTCATGGAGCTGGGGGACTGTTGTAGCAGGAAAGGATGTCTGATTTGGCCAGTTCTTGGTTATTGGAAACTACCTCATCCTAAGGTTACAAGTTTTTTAATTCATTCTGGTTTTATTTGAAATCTAATCCCTCATATTCTGCTTGTGGTTTATCACATCAGAGCTGAGTGAGACTGAACAGTAATCCAAATTATTTTTTGTACGATAATCATTCATAGATGCGAACCTGCCGTTAAATTCCTCAAGCATAACAATTCTGACAGCAGTCCTATCAGACTTACACTGGTTCTTAGATCTGGTAGGCAACTGAGTATGTTATTTCTAATTTTTTTCTGTTTAGCCATCCTACTGCAAGCAGCCTTTGCAGTACTGCTGGCAGGAATCATGTCTGTCTTAAACTCATTTCTCACTTTGTCGTGCTGTTTATCCATATCAGTGTCCTGCAAAATTGAAGGTAGCTGAGGTGTTATTTCACTATTTAATCTTTAGATTTTGGAAAAGTCTAGCTCAGCTGTAGCTGAAATTAATCTTCACAGGCCATTCAAACTTCCCAGCTTTAGACTGATATGATGTGAGAAAAGAAGAGTAATCATGAATACTGGTAAGTCATGAATTTTCCAGAATGCCTTCTTATGCGTATTCTGCAGGAAGGTCCAGTATCATCTGGTGCTAGCAAGCAATCCCTACAGGGGGCTATAATTATAATTCTCTTATAATGAAAACCTTTTGAATTTTTCATAATTTTTTTCTGGAAATACGACTGTTTTCCAGGTTTGTTTGTTGGGTTTTTTTGTTTGTTTGTTTGGTTGGTTTTTTTTTTATTTTTTGAAAGTATAGCCACAGGATGATCTTTTAAGGTCATATTCAGAACAGCTTAAGAGAGGATCATTTTCAGAAAACTGTGTCACATTCAGTTTCATCTTGCACAAAAATCTGAAATGCAGTTGAAGGTCTGTTTGCATCACTACCTTAACCTCGTAATTCACTATTTATTGCTGAATGTCTTAGAATTCACCCCTTTTGTCTTTTTCCATTTGCAGTCCTTTGTACCCACTGCTGAGACCACGTGTCAGGATGTTACTGCCCAAAGGGAGCTGTGAAGCTCTGCTGGGAGGGATGCAGCACCTGCAGCAGAAGTAGGTACAGTCAGTCTTTAAGGAAGCACAAAGTCAAGTTGCATTATGCTAGGTTAGGTTCTAGAGGAAAAGCTCTGCAGTGGAGCAAAGAGAGGCAAAGTGTGTGGCATTTTTCTCTTAAGCTCTTTTAAGCAAGCTTTTCTGTGATGCTTTTTCTTTTTTTAAAGATCTGAATTTATATATATGGGGCCCAACAGTCTTCAGCACTTGCAAGGAGGGCACATTTTTTGATAACAACTGAAAAATACTACAGTAACAATGAAATGACTGTAAACTTGAAGAAATGGCAGCCACACACTCTCAAGAAATCATGTTATTAGCAAGTAAATACACAGTTGTTAAACTATTAAAAAGAGTATTAAGGAAGTAATATATGAACAGATATTTAAAATTACAACAAGATGTACATATGGATCCACTTCTGAATTTGGTCTATGAATTTTTGCCTTTATCTGTGTAACTGAGAAACTCAAACCCTTCAGTCACAATGTCATTCCTCTAGTAGCAGCTAGCACTTTACTCAGTCAGTTAGTAAGTAACTTCAGTCAGTTAGTAATTCCACAAACTGACTGAAAGGCTTGCTTACATATTATTAACCCTGCTCAAGCTTGTGGAAGTGTTTGTGTGCATTGATAGAAATATGATTCATGTGTTATCTGTATTATAGCATATATATATATTTTCTTTTTCTCTGCACTTAGTCTCCCTATCACAAAACTTCCTGTGTGTTCCATTTACTTCAGGATAACTTTTTCCAGAATTTTATTCACATCTGTCTTTGTCAGTGACACTATTCAGAGATGTGCACACAGGAGGCCCTCCTTCCTACCTTGTTTAAGCATACAAGTTATTAAAGCATCCCTTATCATATAAAATAAGTCACCTGAAATGAGCACTTTGTTTCACAAGTGCTGCTGAAAAAGTCCAATGCTTTCATAGTATATATTGAAATGTCCAGTGCAACAGTCTCCCATGGACCTTCCCCTTTCAATGGCTTTTAGCTATTGCTTTCCATCCTCATTCACCCTATGGCAGCATTTAACAGGTTGTTTCAAAACATATTAGCTGTTTAGGGACACCTTTCATGGACTTTGATTCTCCCGTGCTGAAAACAGTATAAGGCAGAAGCTGAGGACATAAACAGTCATTGAGACAAAATTTAGGGATTCTGTATTTATTTGTACCAGACAGGCAGTTATTAGTTATGTAGGACTCATCTTTACAAAGGCTGAATAATTACTTCCTTTAGCTGCTGCTTTGTTATTTTGCCATTAATATCTTTTCATCCTCATTCCCTCTTTCATAATACACAAAATCCCTTTTCTTATCATATAATTTGTGGTTGCAGGCTGGTTGGCAAATTTTGGATAGAATTTAGATGACTGTTGTCTTTTATATTTCATTTCAGAGTTTCTGAATTGAGACTCAGGTTTTCATTTCCATCTATGCAACCATAACTTTTCCCCACCACCTCCCTGCAGATGCACTGTTTATCACTCAGCTCACTGTGCATTTGAAAGAGGCTGTAGCATTTCTTTTCATATGACCTGAGCTGTGTTAGGTCAAAAATAATTCAACAATCTTATGTTCTTAATATACATGTATGTTGTTAATATATATATGTTATCTATATGTTTCATATATATGTATATGAAGATGAGAAATGTGTTATTCAGGAAGTCTTGTAATGACATGTGATCTGATACTTCAAAACAATGATTGTTTTAATAGCAGATCTGTAGCCTGAGATGCATGCTATAATTTACACTAAATTGGGATCATGTACAGTGTTTAGAATCTAATGCACATGTAAAATATTTGCATTATCATCCATCTAATCCAATCCAAAGATATTAAAATATTAAAATTCAATTGCAAAGACATTATTGGTCTAACATCCTGATTTTTAAAACATTCCTTATAGTGGCAATTAGAACAGTGGATTTCAGTATTCTCAGTAGTTAATCCTTAGTATAAACTCCTTCACTTGGAAGTTAATTGTATGTCTTGTCTCATCTCCCAAATGAGCAGAATTGTGTGAGAATATGCTAACATCTATCCCAGGCTGCAAACTGCTGAGCATGCCAGGAGATGATGCACATGATACTGATGTGTATGCAGTCTGGGAGACTGATACAGTTGGTTTGCCTAGAAGTAGTCTTATTTTTCATGATGTTTTGAAACTGCATGACTATACTTAAAAGTATTATGGGCATTTGCTTTCGTTTAATGATGGTTAACAGAGAAGGCATGTGCCACTATGCATAGATAAATTTTAACTCTTAGGGCTAGTCATTACCTGCTCCATTTAGTATACAACTCTCTTTTATTATGATTATTCCTTCGTTTCAAATTAGGCTACAGCTATGACCCATGAGAAACCAACTCAACCCAACATTTTTCTTTGTGTCTCCTGTCATTGTATGAGAAGGAACAATGTGAAGCTTTTTTTACAGAATACTGCAAAGCCGTTGGAAGTCTTTCCACACAACAGGACATTCTTCTGCCCCTCTACTCTACTCTTAAATCAATGAGCCACAAAATGTTAACCGCTCAGAAGTTTGGCTTCAACAGTGTTTAAATATGAGAGTCTGCAGTTTGTCCATTAGAGATTTCAGAACTGCTTTTGAGTCTCTGTAGAAATTTATTCCACAATATACGGTTGGGATGTTAGAGGTTTTGGGGGAAAAAAAGGAAGCAAGACAAGGTTTGTAGACAGGCAGTATTTTATTAAACTAGATTACTCTTTAGATCAGAAAGACCTCATTCTTATCTGCCTTTTCCCCTGCTTATTATCAATTTGCCTAATGAAAAGATATTTGTTCTCTTCAAATCCTGCCTCATTACTTTGCAAGGAGGCAGTACAAAATCATCACATAATTGGAATAGTGCTTCTCATCTGCTTTTTATCTTAAATGCAGTACTGGTAAAATTCTTTATAGCCCTGAAGATCAAAACAGTGTTCTTAGCAGGATGAGTAGCTTGTACTCCTATGTACCTCTCCTGGCTAACAGGTCTCAGTGTGGAACAGAGAGCTTGGCTTATTTGGACAGAATGAGAAGCCAGTTCTGAGGTTAGTTTCAAGAAAAGCCATTTCTGTTGGTGTGAACACCTGTGCACTAGGAACTGAATAGGAGAAATAGTTCAATTCTTACCAGTTCTGTGGCATCGTTTTCCTTTTTCTTGGACAGCCCTGGTCCTTTGATGGAACTTTTCATGCCCAGACTTCATTTATAGTTTCGGTCAAAATACAGTTTCATGTAGTCCCAGAAGACATCAACTTTTCATGTAGATCATGGATATTTGGTTGCCTCCCTGAGCTGTATTATAAGACTAACAAAACCACCATAAAACCCCATAAAAATGCTATTTTCAGTGACTTGTTCCTGATTTTACATAATCTTTAGGCACAGGTTTGCCTTTTAAAAAGCTTCTGTGTGTAGAAATTAAGACCTCTGAAAGTGCTTTTAATCAAAGGATGTCTAGTTAGAAGGAGTCTTATAAACCTGACTAATAATGAGTAAGCAGGACAATTAAGAGATTACAACTGTAATAGAGAGGGGTGGGGGGAAAAACAAACCCAAACCAAAAACAACAAAAAGCCAAGCCATAAACTCTAGGGGAAGATAATCCCCTTCATTTAAAGGTATTCCAACATTAATCACAAGAGGCACAGTTGTCATTGATTATGCAATATAAAACTGTTCTTTTTGTATCCTTTCACTCACTGTGGAAGTGGGGCACAAAGAAGTCACTTTGGTTCCTTCATCAGCATTTTCAAGTGCCTGATTGAACTGAGGAGATATGGGACACTGTCTTTTATCTACATCTGGTAGTCATGGTGGTGCTGTGAGGGTCTGTAAGCCGCCTTAGCAATTTCTTTCTAATTCTGTCTACAAAAATTGTACTTGGCATTTCCAGCAATGTAGTACATACAATTTCAAGGATGCTGTGAATATATTATCTACAGACTGCTTCCTGCATGCAGTAAGGGAAATTCATCATTCAAATACATAAGCAACAATTTTCAAACAGCAGAAGGAGAAAGCAAGAAAATATGAGAAGAAATAAATATTTTTCCTACTTATGCATATGCAATGATTTTGCCATGAAAACCCACTTTCTTTGACACCAAATTTTCCCTTTCTGCATTCATTATAACATGAAAATGATTAAGAGCAAGATGAAATATTTCAAAAAAGGTATATCCAGACAAGAATAATTCCCTGTCTCAAATGTATTAAACAACATCTGAGAGACTGGGACTAATTTTTGTACATGTACACAGGCACAACCATGATATATGGGAAATGTAAGCATATATTTTTCTTTATAGAAGACACTTTGGCAAGAGTCATTAGGAGGAGTGATACTCTTATGCTACCTTAACCTCCTGAGCCCATACTCAAAAAGGAATTTTGAAATATCTGAGATGGGAAATATGAAATAAAAATGAATTATATTCATATGGAGTTGACATAAACCAGATCACTGGCTGAAAAGGGCAAGCCTACCCTTTCCAGACCTGTAGTCTGTATTGTTTCCTCCCTTGATTATTCTCTTTTTTTTGGACCGGGATGTTTTCGGACTGATTCACCACCCACCTGTGCAAATACCATGTAGGGGAAAAGAGAAGGCAGCCGAGGGAAAGAAGGTGGCCAGAACAGTCAGTCTAGTTGCTTGTGCTGGCTTTGCACTTTTGAGGGGGTAAGGCAGGAGAAGGAAAGGGCTGGATACTTGAATTTGCTTAGTTTATCAATAATGTGAAGTAATTTGATGAAGTATCACTAAGTGGCCACTAAGTATCAAAAGATTCTTCCGTGTCTACAAAGAAACAGCATAGCTAAGAGCTGGTCCTTGGCTCCCGTTCAGAAATAAAGATAGGAAAAAGAAATTTAATGATGAGGATGTTTCAGAGTTACGAGAAAAAAAGAATCAAGAAACTGCTGGATGGTCTCTTTTATGTTTTCAAAGCAACAGTAATTGTTTTTCTGGAATACATAAAATACACACTCAAAGACACAACGTGCCAGGTTTAGTGAAGGGAGAAATGGATGAAATGTAGAGGCCTGAGATATATAAGAGGCAACAGAAGATGATCTAAGAACTCCTTCTGGCCTTAAGCTCAGTGAAATAAGACTGTGAAAACCTATGCATTTGTGTTTAAAAATATATGCAGAGTTGCAAAAATCTTTTGCTTTGTTAGTTTATCAAGGGCTAAGCATTGGTGCAAAAATAATTTTATTCTTATTTAAAATTTTTTTAAAGCTTTTTCTAAACAAAGCCAAAATGAAAAAAGTATGAGTAGAGCTGCTGTAAAGATACTGTAGGTACCACAGTAACTGTGGATGTCATGTTTCAGACTCTGGTGAAGTGTGATTTGTTAGTGCTCAATGCTCTGGTGATAATTCCCTGGTCTTCTCTTCCTTGAATTCGCCTCTATCTTTAACATTTATTCTGTTATATCTTGGGCAGGGGGGCAGCAGCAGACTACATCAGCCCAGCCCTGAATTAGAAGACGTCTATTTGTGGAAAGGAGCAAATGCCTTTCCACAAATGTCTCCATCCACTTAATTTTTGCTAAATAGTGTCAATGTTGGTGATTTTGCATCAAATATGACTTGTATACCACTATTTCGCACAGCACAGCAAATTGTGGATTGTACTCAGTGCCCAATGTTACAATCATTAAGCTCATGGCCAGAAGGTCATTACATTTAGTTGAGGATTTAAATTACTGCTTTTGCAACACTGTCTAATGCAATGGGGTTTGATTTACAGCAGTCAATATAATTCCATTAGACTTAAGGAATCCTGTACAGAGAGCATATGGGTCTTGTAAAGAAGCTCACAGAGGTCCCAGGGGTCCCAAGAGCATAGATGGAAAACCACCAGTCTAAGTGACAATGCAGCAAAGTATAAGTCAATAAAACTATCTTTGTTACAGTTTTCCTCTCTGTGGTATTGAGTAGCTAGGTATTTTATTATTTGGCATGAAGGAAGTCTTACTAATGAAAGATTCTCCTAAAATCATTCAGAGTTTTATCTTCTCCATAATAAAAATAAAGCACTAACAACTTGCTAGTGGCATGATAGAAGTTTTATTAACTACTGCAGTAACAGGAAAAATAATTGCACCAGATTTAAAGTGTGAGTACATCACACAAATGTTATAGCCATTTTACAAAATAATCTGAACAAGTTTGAAAAGGCAGACTTTATAATCAACTTTAAAAGTCCCCCTGTACTCTTAGTGAAGGTCTGCTCTCTGAGCCTATAATAAGCTGTGGGACAGCAGTAAAGGAGTGCATCAGTCAGCCTCTGCTACTGGCATCCATCCAAAAAAAGTGTCTATAGCTGCATCTGTCATTTGTCTGTAAACTGAAGTTGAAGATCTTTCTCTTAAACTTTTATTTAAGTGGCTAGTGAGTTTTGCAACAAGGAGCTGGGAACACACATTTTTCAAAATGGCCAGACCTGTCTTTTCTGTTATTAAACATTTGTCCCTCAAATCTAAAGGTTATCCCTTTTATCACTCAAGTTCAATGGATTTTTGAGACTGGCTTATGTGGAGTCAACATGTAACATAAAGGAGAATCATTTCCCTGTCTTTATGATGCAAAGATTAATTTAGTGTAACTTCAGGGTCTAGGCACATTCTAGTCAATGAAGAGAGAGAAACAACTCCAGGAGTCCACACACAACAATACACAAGTCAATGCCTGGAGATGCTTTTTAATTCACTCTTGCTTATGAAGACAGTCAGACAACATCACCTGAATTTCATATGTCTGAAATCACCCAAGGTGAACACCACTTAAAGCACTTGTTTGGCAGAGGAGACAGGAGGTAGTGCAAAGGTTCCCATCAGGTCTCTGGATTGCCCCTCAGTACAAACGATGCAACATCATAACCACATGGGTTTTGCACTGTCATCTGAAGTCCTAGCACACAGAAAAGGTGAATGCAAATGTCCACTAAGACTACAGTGATGTGGCATTGCTCATTCATTCACATACACTCTCTGTCAGTTACAGACTTGTAACTCTCTCTGTGGTTGTACTTGCTTTTCCAGGAAGAAGAAGTATCTTAGTTATCTACACTCCATCCCCAATACTAGGCTGTTGCTAATGAAAATACTTTTTTAATAGGAAATAAGTTTAGATGAAATAAAAATTGATTTTTAACTGAAAATGTATGTTAGAATTTCACAACTGTTTTTAATTTTTTAGTAATCAATTTTTCCAATTATTGTAATAAAGAATACAAGTATTCAAGCAATTAGAAGCAGGTAGAGCAGGGAGATGAGCCAAGTGGAGAACCATAGTACTATGGGTCTGAGAGTTTGCCCGTGCATAGAGAATTACCCTTGGGTGAATAAAGCTTTATTGAGCCTTGCAGCAGTGGTACAAAATAGGCAAAGTCTTGGTACAAAATAAGTAATGACCTAACTGCTAACTAGCTGCTAACTGCTTTCTGTGGGTTCTGCTACTTCTTGTGCTCACTGCTGTGGACATTCAAGGCAAAATGTGGTCTTTCTGATTTTTCTTTTTCTCAATTTTCAGCTTACAAAAGTCTCTCTTTTTCTCTTTCGCTATGTTAGATGAACATTTGGCAAGAAAAATCCTGGAGTTTAGCATATGTAGTTAGTGAGACAGGAATGTCCCAGCCCGAGAGGACAGGAACTCAGCCAGTACAGAGTCTCTGGTACCTCTTCATTTGGAGAAGCCTAACTGTGGCCGTACTCCAGTGCTATAGGAAGTGAAGGGAACCAAGAAGGACTGCTTAACGATACACAGCCAGTGACAGATGTGCCCTTCAATTAGTATTAGAAATACTTTAAATCAAAAAGTTTCAGTTCTCCCTTCATTGATTTTGTAATCTCTCTGTGAAATCACTGGTTCCCCTAATTGGCTGATGAAATTATTAGTTGATTCTGACATTCATTTGGACTTCTAATTAGAAACTTTGATCAGATGTCATGTCAAAATGGGTTTCTGTCTGCGAATTTTCAGGAGTCATTTTTTTCATGTGTGAACTTTTGGAGTGTTGTCTTCTCTGTTCAGAATGGATTCTCTAAGTATTTCTTTTTTAACTTTCTTACGAGCAGTTAACTGTTGAAAATTTGGATTTTGTTGTACAGAGTTAAATATTTTTTTTTTTTTAGATTTGTGCCTAAAATATTCTAAATCAACACTTAAAACGTATTCATCTTGTCCCAAAATAGGCAGAATAACATTTTAAATTAACATCTAAATAACGTTCTAAGAGCTAAGATTAATCTGTTATAAAACTATAATTTCCTCATTAAAAATATCTTTAAAAATGAATCTTAAATTTTCCTCCTACTAACAATAATTTAAAAATAAATATGGCAATGCAAAAATTAATAATTTTTTTCAGAAATATTCCTCAGAAAAACACCACCTTTGGTGCTAAACTCTTTAAAAATCACTACCATTAGTATTTAGGAAACTTTTAATATGTATAGTAATACTTTTGCACACAAACGATGAAATTTACTTCACAAAACCCAATTTATTGATGTAAATGAACTGCGTAAATGTATATGCTTCTGCCTGTGGAACAGTAGAAAAATGCCACCAAAAAAGTTATTTTTAGGAAGTTTATGTGAAGTTGCATGCACATGAATGGAAAGTGAAGTGTCTCTGAAATAATTTTTATGCAAGCAATCTACCTCCCAACTGGGACCCAGGGAGAGCAATGCATTTTACTGTTTTACTGCTCATGGGAAATTGTTCCTCAGAAGGATTCTGAAGGCAATTCTGGTTGCTCATGAACCATAGAGAGTGCTAAGTTAATTGTATCGCTAAGAATATAGGCGTCTAGGCTCTTCAGAGCTTTGTAAACTTTGCATCTGGCTGAAGTTATACTCCTAAGCTAATTTTATCACACAATATAACACTAGGGTTTTTTTAATAATGCAGCAGTGAAGAAAATTACTTCAGGTAGCCTGCCTAACACATTTGGTTAACGATCATAACAGCAGGGAAAGATGCCTAATCTATATATTTCAGCACATTTTGCCAAGATGTGTGGAGCAGGTAAATATATCTTGAACAGTACGAACAATATTAGAAAAGGAAGCATATATATGTAATTTTCTATATTTTACTGTTTGGGGTTGCTAAGAAATAAAAATGTGATAATACAAGATGGTCCTTTCATGGGTACAGAGTCTTTTGATGGCTACTGTTGTGATACCATTGCTTTGTAAAGCCATTTCACGCATGGGAAAATCTCTCATGGAGATTGTTTTTGTCCCCTAGGAGACAGAACTCTATGATAGTGAGGTAGAAATAAAATCCTGTGTTTTTCACGGGCTTCTGTTCCTACCTGATGTGCATGTATGTGAGAAGGATAGAGAGAAAGAAATAGTACTTGAAATGAAGCTACTGTAGAAAGACTGAAAGATACTTTATGATACTATTTTATTTGATTCCCTACCCTCTCTTTCTAGTTCTTTTGCATTCAGCTCTCCTCCTCCACTTCTGCCCTGATTTGTCTTGTATATCCTGGCTTTTTAAGGCATTGTTTATATCTTGACTGTGGGCTTATGACCCACAAGTGGTATGAGCCATTGTCTGCTTTGTTTGCTTAGATTTTGGCTTTATCTGTTCATGAAAGAGAGCCAGACCTCACTGCTTCAGTGGTTTACTCTGCAGGGTGCTGCAGAATGGCTTTTCCGCTCTTTCTGAAGCTCTGGGATGAAGCACTATGAGCCAGGAAGTTCTGTTCTGGGCAGAATCTGAATCAGTAGCTGATCTATTGTTAGTTTTTAGCCCTGGTTGTTTTGATACCTGGTACCAACAGCTGCTGAGCTGGAGCTCTGGGAGGGAGAAATGGTTTGTTTGTCTCTTTGTTTGTTGTAACCTGAAAATGCACCCAAGGTATTTTTCCTACTATTACTAATTTTTATCCCAGACCTCCAGTAGGTACTTGAATAACTTTGCATGGTAGGTCTTGGCAATGTGCTGGAAAAAACATCAAGTTGTTTCTGCCTGAGTAAGACTTTTGTAGATGGAGTGCTGCTGCTGTTCTCTCTCTCAGGTTATACTTAATATGTGATTTCATCTTTTGTGTTTGTGCACTTATCTATCTATCTTCATTATTCCCCCCCCCCCTTTGGCTCAATCATGCAGTTGCCTGATCTGAAAGACTGATACCTAGATTCCTCCTACAATTTGTGTCCTTACTTCAGGTATCTGCAATCATTAAATGATCTTTCTTCATTAGAGGGTGCTGCATGTACATACCTCTCACTTCAGCAGGTATGGTAAGCACACTTGATCTTTTTTCATTAATGTCTCTGTCTCAAGGAAGACTGTGCAGCAGTTCATCTTTCTTTATTAGTCCCTATTCTCAGTTTCTAGCACCTGAATACTTCACTGGACTTCATTTTTTTCTTTCTAATTCATTCTGGGCACAGGTGTCATCTCCTGGGCACAGCTGGATTGAATCACAACAACTGGAGATGCGACAAGCTCAAGCTGTTCAACCTGGCCTCCTGGAGGCTGCACTATACAAGATGTAGGTTCTGTACCATTGATATCTACAAACTGACATACGAAGGTAGCTCCAGATGAGGGGTGGATTGGCCTGGACAAGCTGAAAAACACACTGTAGTGAATCCAGAATCACCCTCTGTGTTGTTCAACTCTCCTTGCTGTAAGGACAGAAACTGGGAGTAGACACAGAAGGCTGGAAGTTGTTGCAGCTGTTTCTGTTCAGTGCCCCACTATTCATGTGCACTAGTGTGCTCTTGGTTTGCTTTTGAACATTACTTACTTGAAATTCTTTTTCTAAACTGATGATATCTTTGTCTATACGAGTATTTCCTTGGCCATGATACAGCTGAGCCAACAGTAGTACTACTAATAATTTTTAAGAATGAATGTACCATGGACAAAGCCTTATGGGGCCAGATGTCATATTTGGCTTTTAGGAGCTTACTTAGAAGTGTATTTGTATAATTATTTTTCTACATTTTAAAGAATGGAGCATGCTATAGCATGTGCAATGTACTAATAACACATACATTGACTATGTTCTCTTGGAAGTGGATGAGACAAGTATAAGATAATTAAATCTGACCAGAAAATCAACCATATAATGACTGTGTATAAATCCTTTTAATGCAATAGTCACCTCTTTGCACAAAAGTGCTAACTCTGTAAAATCCGTCATAGGAGGCTCAAATTGGTAGTTTAATATATCTATGATAGTGTCTGATGAAAAACTCATTAGTTGTACAAGATGCCTTTCTATGAGAGCAGCAATTAACACCAACCTTCTTCAGGGAGCTAAAGGATTTGTTTTGTCAGGATTACAACCTGACTAGTTATGGCACCTATTTCTGAGATATCATTGAGTGGTAACTTAAAGACCAGATACAACCTAATTAAAATGTGTGATTAATGGGAGTCATTAGTGAAATGCATCTTAGAATCATAGAATCATAGAACAGTTAG
>NW_009924150.1:0-59528 GCF_000696875.1 Nestor notabilis | reverse complement strand
CTAGGTGATCTTAAGGTCCTTTCCAGCCCTATGGTTCTATGATTCTAAAACTAAAGGGTAGTCCAAGTATTGATAGAGATGGTGGTTGTTTTTTTTTTGCTGTAATGACTTTATGAGTGAGAAGTTTGAGTTCAGATCCCTGCTTAGCTGGCTCTCTACTGAGCTGTGGCCAGTCCAAATCCCAATACCTTGCTGCCCAAAGGCTATTCTGATGGCTGGGTATAAATCATTGTAAATGGAGTGGAAAGGGTAGAGATGATCTGAACAAGATTTTCTGAAGAGGTGACATCTTGTAGCAAAGGATGGCTCTTCATGGGCCCAGGAGGAGAGGAATAAATAAAGGGGACACAAGAGGGACCTGGAATCTGTATCCCAAGTGCTTGACTTGGGATTATTGTGAAAGCATTCTTGGAGCCGGAGCTGTAACTTTCACAGCCTCATTTTCTTAATATAGGCACCTAAATAGGCATTTAGAGTAAATCCAATTTCAGTCTTTCAATGCACTAATTCCCCAAGTATCAAGATAAGGACAATAATAACTGCCTTCTTACAGGGAGGACGTCAAAATAAATTCTTGAATGTGTATGAAGCTCCCAGATACTATTCTGAATATTTTCATAGGAGTATTTGGGAGGAAATGAATCAATCTGTCTTTAGATAAGGCACTGAATAAGTGGGCAGCTAGTGGGGATAAAACAAAACATTAAAGAACTGCTCATGGCTTTGCAGCTACCTGTTACTGAAAAGAAGTATAAGTGATAATTCTGTGACAAAGAGTGTGATATGATAAAAGCCTTTATTAGATAGAAAATTCTATTCTTTTTAGTACTTCACATCTCCTAATGGATGAATGAGCTAAATTCTGCTTTTCTGAAAGGGCTGCTTAAGGTCTCCTCTGTCAGTATGTTCCACTGTTGATATTTAACACCAGACTAATATCCTGACAATCCAAATATATGTCTGTGTTCATATCCAAAAAGGCAGGTTGGCACAATCTTGTCAATGTGTTTTTCTGATACCGATGTAAAGTGACAATCAAGAAGTTACAGTATCCCTGCAAGTGAATACTAAAATTGCATCTGTTTCAGTATGAAGTCATGTCTTTATGTGACTGCACATGCCTGCAATCTCATATTCACTGTCACTTTGCTATGTGGCATGTATTTATGCAACACATAAATATTTTATCTGCTTTTAGACTAGAGTGGTCAGATAAGAAGTAATATTTAAGGACATGGAGGGTCTTGTGACAAGTGGGATCACAGATAAGAATAAAAAGCAAACCAATGAGCTACTGAATGGTCAGAAGCTCCTTTTAAGAAAGGGTATGACAGCACTGCTGAGAGAACCACACACTTCCAATTGACTTGACGTTTCATGAATGGCCTTGTTTACAGGATACACGGATATTTTTGACCAGTCTCACTTATTTGCCCACAGATTGCAGCTCTGCATTCATTAACTCTGTTTTTTGAAAGTTCCCTTTAGATGTTACCCAGAACACTTGTGTTTATCTGTATTTACTGTACAACAATAAGTACATTGTAGTAGCCTAAAACAATTTCAGGAAGCAAGCAGTAAACTGAGATTTAATAAAAATTTGCATTCAATAATGCAGGTGATTCCCTTCTTATATTTCATTAGGATAGTGCTTTCATTGGCATATTTATATTAATTTATATCCTTTCTTTGAGAATGTTGTGGTTTAAGCCCAGCTGGTAACTCAGAACCACGCAGCCGCTCACTCACTGCCCCCCTTCTTTCTCCCCCCACTCCCAGAGATATGGGGAGGAGAATTGGAGGAATGTAACTCCCACGGGTTGAGATAAGAACAGTCCAGTAATTAAGGTATAATACAAATCACTACTGCTACCACCAGTAATAGTAATGATAAGGGAAATAACCAGGGGAGAGGACACAACTGCTCACCACCTGCTGACTGATACCCAGCGTGACCCAAGCAGCGATCTGGGCCTTCCGGGTAACTCCCCCCAGTTTCTATACTGGGCATGACGGGCTGTGGTATGGAATACCCCTTTGGCCAGTTTGGGTCAGGTGTCCTGTCTCTGCTTCCTCCTGGCTTCCCCTCCTCCCTGGCAAAGCATGAGACTGAGAAAGTCCTTGGTCAGAGTAAACATTACTTAGCAACAACTAAAAACATTGGTGTTATCAGCGCTGCTCCCAGGCTGAAAGTCAAAACCACAGCACTGCACCAGCTACTAAGAAGGAGAAAAAATGACTGCTGTAGCTGAACCCAGGACAGACAGCTATCAGCAACATCTTTAGGGTTCCTCAATTTGAAGGTCTCTGTGGGCACTGGTTGTCCAGGAACATCTGTCCTTTCATCCCTGGGAGGTCCCCCAGAAGAAGGGGCATCAAGAGGAAGTGTTCTGCAGGGTCTAGCTTCTGGCTGCTGCTTGCCCTCATGTGAAATGACTGGAAGGACCAAACTGGCTTGGGACACAAAGCCATCACTACTTTGATAATAAGCAGCATTTGTTTTGTTGTTCTCAGTTGCTCCCAGATTACTAGACATCTTCAGTGGCTAAAATCCTTTTTTTTACTCACCTCTTAGTATTTACAAAAGTTTCAATCTGACAAAAGTTCACCTCTGTGTATGTGTTGCCAGGTTGTTATGTTGTCTTCGGTTTGGAGCTAAACTTGCTGGCCACTGCGCTAAGTGAAAGGTCACCAATCACCTATTGAAAGTTTCTTCTGGCTGGCAGGGGTTTTAAGGAGTAGATAATTGCATCATTTATCGAGCCAGTTACTTCAGTTCTCATTCTGCCATTGCTGGAGCAGTAATACAGAACAGCTGAAGTGTTTTTTGTTAATTCTTTTTATATCTAAAGCCTAGATGTGAGATATATATGGTAGGCAGATTGTGTGATTTCACTTTACTTTTGAAGCCACTGGAATTTCATCATCTTCAGAGTGTGACATAGAGCTCATCCTATCCCTAAGGGTTATTCATAAAAGCATCTGCTATTTATGATAGAAGTGTTGAAACGGGTACAAAATTCATTCTTCTGTGGTTCTGTTTGGAAAAGAGCCAGTTACCACTTAGGATGAGAGAAAACACCATGGGGAGAGCAGTTCACAGGTGAAGGCAAGAAAGGACTGTAATCCTGCATGGGAGTATCATGCAAAAATAATGTGATACAACTATTTTCTAATATTTAAAATAACCAATTGTTATTATGAAAAGTGGAGATCAAAGCACTGTTAATTCACAGGAGAATTTGTTTACTTTTCTGATTTTTGTTTGAATTCATTAAAAGCCTGCATTTCTTCTCAGGTATGCTAATGTCTCTGATTCTGTGTGAAAAATGAAGTTTCTAACCTGACAGAATGCCAACTAGTAGCAGCAGGGTAGCTCAGCAGTATTTCTTTTCCCTTCTTTTGAGAAAGAATATTCTGTCTTTCTCGTTTTGCTTTTCTTTTTTCCACTTTCTCCCTCAACAGTTTTTCCAGCACTTAATTCTGGTTTGACATCTCTGTGCTGGCAGAGAAGTTAAGATTGATGATCTCTTATATTCTTTTGATCAGAGAAGATGAATCAAAGTAAATTGTTTTATTAGTTAATGAAAGCAGACTACTTATTTTTCACAAAAACAGTGTAGAACAAAGGAGTTCAGGGAGCAAAGATCACGGAATGACAGGGGAGGCAGTTAGGTGTGATCTGGGGTGGTGGTGTTTGCTAAAAACTGAAGGTGGCTCTGGGCATCTTGCCAGTTTGTTCAGTCTGAGACTCAGCTCTCAGGTCAGGAGGAACTATATGAGCCTTCTAATTTCATAATGTAAACAGATGTCATTTTGGTTTTGTAACAGGAACTAATACGATTTTAAATACCCAAGCTATTTTTACTTCTACAGTTGACCCTGTGTATACTTCTTGTCCTCTTTCATTCAATGTCAGTTAAGGAACACGTGATCCTTGGAGACCAAGCTATAGCTGTAGATAATAAAGCCATTAAGCCTGCTAATTTTTGGTTTTGATGAAAAATGCTTAAGAACAACAGAAAAAACCTCCCCAAACCATCAGAATAAATCCACATATTCCTATGTATTGGTATTAAAAATGCTCCTGTTTTGGGAGAAATCCTGGCTGAAACATTCCTATTTGGTGCAGTCTTGTCAGGGATGATTTGCTGCAGCCATCAGGTTGCTGCAGGATTTGAGAGATCTCACCAGATATTGGATTAGTAGCCATGACAGAGGTCAAAACCCTGAGGAACTTCACTGTGCTTCATGCTGGTGGGAAATGTCCATGCAATCTGTGGCATATTTTAAACTTTCTTTTTGGCCGCCTTCTTCAAGAGCTGAAAAAGTTTCCAGGGCTTTGGAGTCAGCCTGTTAACATATGCTGCATGTCCTCCGTTGATCTCAAAGTGGTGGTGACCAGACAGGGAGGATGCAATTCTCGTCTTCCTCATCTTCATGTAGTTCATCATGCGGTTTGTGAACTACAAAACATGGTTTGTGTGTACTTGTAATGCCAAATTATGCTTTATTTCTGGAAAAATATTCAGTTGTTTGTATATCTTGTTTAGCAGATATGAGTCCACTTCTACCCCTGACCACAGAAGGCATGTTCTTACACCTGCTTCACTCACTTGCCCCATCCTGTTCTACCCCAAAGCAAGGTTGAGCCACAGCAGCCCTCACTTGCCAACTGCACCAAGAGTGCTCTCACTCTCCTGTGTCCTTCAGCTTCAGGCCTACTTGTTGCTCATCCAGACTCAAACCTTTGTACCTGCCCTTTTTCAAACTACTATCTCTTCTGACGTCACTTTTAAAAACTATTTTTTATTTTTAGGGAAGTGCATAGATCTGGTGATCTTTTAGTGAAAGGATAGACAAAAACTTACCCATACAGATGGGCTCCCTTGCTAGCTAGGAGTATTCATAGAGTAGAAGTGATACTTCAAATTTGCTAAGGTTCTTTAAATAGAGATATATTTCTGTTTCCAAGCAAAGATTTTAATGAGTTTCTTCACAGTCAGCACATAAGCATTTTGAGGATAGTAAAGTGGGGTCTGATTAAATTCCATGTGAACATTTCAAATTCTGGATTAGTGCTGACATCTGCTGTTTATTCTTACCATGTACATGAAACCCAGGACAGGGAACTGTGTGCTTTTTGCTGTCTCAGTTGCATGTTTTATTTCATACAGTGTAACAGTAATAGAAATCACAAGGTACAGTGAAAATCCCACAGGTCAATAAATGTTCCTGCAGGATTTTGAGATACGAAATAAGGAGCTAACAACAAAGATGAAACTGAATTTTTATCTTTTTTAATGATTATCACTGCTTTTAAGTGGGGAAAGTACCTGTGATAGGTGGCTTAAGGAATGAAGCTGTCTATGTACAGAGTGGATATATAGCCTGGAAACTCCTTAGTGTAGGGGTCACTTTTGTGTTACCATTTCTACAGGAGCCCCTAAAATGCTGGGGTCCTAATCCACAGCTGGCATAGCTGGCTGCTGTTTCAGGGTGAAGGAGTTATGGCAGCAGTGCAAGAGCACTGTGTCCTCATCCTCCTTGCCTGCTCCGAGTTGGAGCCAGTAGCAGCAGTCCAAGGAGTATCAGCTGCCAGTATGGCCGCTAGCATGGGCAACACTGTGTTACCTGGGCAGGTGTCACCACTCAGTGTCACTGGGACCTGCAAGAAAGAACTACTGGGAGACACCAGCTCCGTTCATATAGGTTATTAAACAGCTATGTCATGACTGTGTAGTCATTGCTGGGCTGGATCAACAGTATTTAATGTGCTTTGTGTTGCCAGGGTGCCTTGATTCTTCCTGCTCTTGCCAGTCATCCTCCCTTCTAACCTCACCCCAGACAATTGTGTGGGATAAAACAGTTTTAGATAACAAGATTTTCTTTGTGATGAGATCATCATTATAAGAGACATCAGAGAGAAGATAAGTACAGGAGGTTCTGTGGAAATCCCAGATTTATCCCATTAGTGCAGCACGTGACAACATTGTATGTTTCTGCTCTCAAATGAAAGCAAATCCTTCACTTAAATGAAGTGATCACATGTACTGGTCCAAATACAGTTGTAGCAGTCAATTGCACTCCCGTTACAAGACATTGGAAGTAAGTACACAAATATTCCCAGTTTTAGAGGGTTTTTTCCCCTGTGTTAAATTTCTTGAGTCAGAGAGATGCAAAATTTTCAGACTGGCTTTAAAATCAGAAAGGCTTTAAGATAATATTTGAATAATTTTTATCTGTTCTGTGGGATTTCAGTCCACTATAGTTTCCCTTTTCTAAACTTTTCTCCACAACCATTAATCCTATATTTAATTTTTTTTGCCTTATAAAATGCTTAATTTCCTGTCCCGTAAACCCAGGATCTGGGCTTTTCAGTGATTTGCAATTAAACTGGAGAATTGTCAAAACAGTGCTCCAGCCTTCCTGACGGATAATGATAGCTAACAATGTCATTGCTGAGGGTCATGTTTCTGGAGCTTCTGGCTTTGAGTTTATCAATGGTTTCAAACTTAAAGAGAGTAGATATAGAAAGGTATTCTTTACTATAAGGGTGAGACACTGGAACATGTTGCCTCAAGAAATTGTGGCTGCCCCATCCCTGGCAGTGTTCAAAGCCAAGGTGGACGTGGCTTTGAGCAACCTGATCCAGTGGAAGGTGTCCCTGCCCATGGCAGGAGGGTTGGAACTAGATGATATTTAAAGGTCCCTTCCAATCCAAACCATTCCATGAATCTGTGAATATTCAATGCCTTCCAGTGATTCTTGCTGAAGTCAGTAGGGATCCCACAAGAGAAAGAATATCAGCATTGAAACAATGAAAATATTGAAAAAAGTTTGGGTCAACATGCAAGAGAAAGCCAAAAATGTTAATCCCAGATAACCCTGTGGATTCCAACACACTTTGCACTGTAAAAATAGGAATTGTATTCAATTTGTGAAGAGAGTGTAGCCATTTAGTGTCATAAAAAGACAATAATATGCCTGACACCAAAAATATTTAAGTTTTTTGCATATGAATTAAGTTGACAAGAACAGTCAGTCTCAAAATTGCCATTATATGAAAAAGTAATAAAAGTGAAATTTTGAAAACTCAAGACCTATGAGAGGTAACTTTACTACTGTAAATAGGAAATAAGTAGGAGACAGGTGATGCTTTTTTTTTTTTTGAACTGGAAGAGATAAAAAACCCCTTTAAATTACAATACCAGTAAATTACAATACCAGTGAGTACAAATAATCTCTCAGAAGCTGCTGAGGTTTTCATTAACCCAAGGATGGGGCTGGCACAATGCCTCCTTCCCAGGGCCATGCAGGGACCTGGCCCACGCTCTCTACATCTACACCCCTGAGGCCATGGGAAGGTTGGACAGATTGCCAGCTGCCCATGAGCCCCCTTGAGAGGTTTGTACTTACCCGGTGTGCTGTGGCGCATGGAGTTACCAGCTTTGCTTGTGCAACTGAAGGTGTTCTCTGGGTGCACATGGCCGCAGTGCATTGGGACTCCTTTCCTGTGGCATACCAAGAGTGGTGTGAGCAATGGGAAGAAGCAGATCCTTGCCTTGCTCTCCGTCCCCGCTCCACAAGCAGCACTCCCTGTGTGCAGGAAGTGGTTGCTTCTCTCTGTCAGTACATGAACATACTGTTCTCACCTGAAGGGGGGGATGACAGTAAGTTCCTGCATGAAGGCATTTCCATTGCATTTTAATTATGTGCAGCTCCAGCAGGTTGCATGAGTTGCTTTAGTTTTAATGGCATCGTATGTCATTAAATTCATTTCATAAAACTGAGAAAGCTCCTGGTAGCATGTGAGCAATTACAAGGAATAATTAGGGAGTCAGGGATAATTTGGATCTTCACTACTGGAGAGTCTTTGTTGTGTTAAAAAACAGTGGGTTTTTGGGTTATGTTTTTTCTTTTTTGGGTTTTTTTAATAAAACCTTTTTGGTTAAACATCCCTTGCCATATCCTCAATTATTTTTCTAATTTAGCACTCAGAAAATTTTTATCTTCTGCCAATTAACATTTTTTGAGGTCAAACTCACCTTTGGCTGGATTACCAGTTCTCCACAAGGTGCTTGAATGTGACTGCCTTATTTTGACATGGATGTGGGGCATGGTGCTTTCTACGTGCTATATTTGTCATTACTCTTATGCTTGAAATGGGACTTGACATTTGTGGTCAGTTAGAGAATTTGATTGAGACCTGGAGAAGATGCAAAGTATTACAAGAACAGAGATAGTCAATGACATTAATCTGCTCTGATGGCTCTGTGTTACCCAAAATAAGCCAGCGGTAGGGAAAATAGAGCAGAGGTTTCAATGGCGTGGTTATCTGATGTGATCGTACTGTAATCTGAGGTGACCACGGAACTAAACTGTGAACCAATAAATAAATTATTTTTTATCACCTATTTTAAACATTAGTTTGCCTTAAACTCCAAGTAGTTGGACAGGATTTGATTGAAAAAGATCTTCCTAAAAGTGTTCATTTGCAAGTCCTTGTAACAAATCTGGCCTTCATAAATCCCTTCGCTGAGGCTGATATTCAGAAGGGTCCCCCATAATCATGTTCCTGATGCTGAGGAGTGCTTACAGACTGTTTTCTTCTGGGAATCCTCATGAGTTGCAACATCCTCATGGGAGCAAGGATTAATTTTAGCTCTACTTGTACATGTTCCAGTATGCTGACTGCTGTGTAATGTGTCAGGGGCAGATTACCATTACCCAGATTTAGACAGCTAGTTAGTTCTTTCTTCTCTGTCTCCCATTTTTACTGACAGAGCCTTGTACACAATCTCCTCTTCTTGCCATTGTTAATAGATTGAGGAGATGATTCTTATTAATACTAATAAGGGGTTACTGTGAGGAGTAAGGTGCAGAGGCAGTATTGCAGTGAGGAAGGGAACAATTTGTTCTGTTTCTGCTGCTTTAGGACAAGTAGTGATGGGCATGTACTGCAGCGAAGAAGATTCAAGTTAGACATTAGGCATAAAACCCCACTTTATAAGGGCAAGGATGGGGACTTGCTTGAACAAATGGCCTTGAGAGATGGTGGGACCTGTGGAAGATCATGAAGCCAAGCTACACAAGCACTGTCCTACTCAGCTGTAGGCAAAGGGTTGGAATTTGTAACCTTTCCAGGTCTTCTCCACAGAGAAATTTCTTTGCCAAACAGAGCATGGTTTTAGGTACGTAAACTGCCATTACTTCTACATGAACTTTGATAACTCTGTGTTACTGAGATTGGGCCTGCCACTCATGAACACCCAAGTGGATGTCAGCTAATACTTCCTCTCCTTCCCTGACCATTTACAAAGCCAGTGCAGTGCTACAGCAGGAGGTTGTCAATGGCAGTTGGGTGCACCACATTTAGCACTTTTTCCTCTCTACAGAAAAGTGGTTTTTAACATGTTCCAAAAGCATAAAAGCAGGAGGAACTGAACTATAGGAACTGTAGGAGGCAGGAAGAATCATTAGTTAGGAAGCCAGCCTGCCGGTTGTGTAACCTTGGTTAAACTGTGCTTTTAAAAACATAATGCTTTGCAATCTCTCTTTTTTGCTCTTATAAACTCTGTTGTTTCTGTGGTTCCTACTGCAGTGGTGCTCTAGGGTGTTGGTTTGCTCCTGTAGTAAGTTAGAGTGAAAGGGAGCATACATGGATATATTATGCCCCTGCTCCATCCCTTTATAATAAGAAACCTGGGTGTGTGAGGAGCTGCTCCCTCACTTTTTATGTTTGCTCAGCTAGGTAGTGGCTTTTTGCATGTATAGCAAACTAAGCAAACAAAAGCACACAGTACGTGTGGTCTGCATATGGTATAGTTTCTTCCTGCCTTTTCAGGTTTGAACATTAACTGTGCACAGCCAGGAAGCAGTATGAATATATGGACAGGAAAAACTGCCACTGAATTACTATGCAAGCTACTTAGCACCTAGAGTCATTGTATTTCAAAGGGACTTTTAAAATACTGCATGAATACAAGTGACAGAATACACCCAGGATGGGAGAGGGGCTTCATATGTATCATCCGGCAACAGTGTATAATGGGTATAATTTTTGTAAGAGCTGTTAGGTGCTCTGAAGCTATACTACATTTATGGAATTTTCCATTGAGCTCTAAATATTCAGGTCACATACACAGTTAAATTTCCAGCAGTGGCAGCACAGATAAAAACACTCCAACCGTATGCCATAATTGTGCTCTATTTAGAGAGTGCAGCAACTCAGGCATTTTCACAGCAGTCATCTTAGATACGGTATACATTCTGCTTTATAAATGCCAATTCATTAGTGCATGTAACACGTAGCATGCTGCTCTTAAAAAAAAAGGGACAGTGCTATGTTTCAGTGAGGAATAAACACACAGAAAAAAACTATTACTTAGAAGAAAGAAAAGAAATATGGAGAGAATTGTCAAATTCAATTTCACCTTTCATATAAAGGTCTGTAGAATATCAAAGTCCATTTTGTAAGAGGTTTCAAATAAGTGGCAGTAATTCAAGTGTCCATAAATTAATATTAAAAGGAATCAATTGATTGGAAATTTCCACTTCAGGGTATTGAATTCCAATAGTTGAAATCTGCCACAGAAAGAGTATGTCATGGACAGGACATGGTTTCATAATACAGTGAACAAGCATGTGTATTTTGTAAATTATTTGATGATAATCTAGCCACAATTCCAGGCTGCAAGAAAGATAGCAACATTATTTTAAGGCTAAAGGTTTTTTACATTCAGCAAGTACTTAACCAGCAAGTCTGTCCAAAACCAGATACTAAAAATGAAGGAAAAATCATTCTATCACTGCAGTGAATTCAAATAAAACACAAAGAAGAAAGCACTGGAGCTAAAAATGATGCTTTAGCTCAGTACTCTGAAGCGGTCAGGAAGGCATGTTCACCTGTTGTACTATCAGTTCTGAGACAGCCAGCATGGCAGTGTGAGATCGGGTATTCATGAAAAGTAGGTCAGTGCAGTCAATCGGATTGAGTTCCCAGTCTTGCTAGACTTATGAATAAAATATTTTGTAACTTTTTATACAACTATGCTCCATCTTGAGCAGCAGATGTATTCATCTACTTTAAGGTCTATTATGATCACAAAATGTCTCCATGACCATTAGTGTGGACCATTAAACTCTCTTTGTAAGTCACATTTTTGAGGCCTTTCTTCTGTAGATTCAGTACATATTAGAGGAAGGTGGTAAAATACATTGACCTTACACCTTCCCTGCTCTAGAAGCCCATAGGAAACAGACTTTTGCTCTGTCTTTTGCCCTTGTCTTGTCCTTGGCCCTGTAGTAGCTGTGCAATTTGTCCATGCAGAAGTTTAGTCATGCCTCACCTAAGGAAACCCCAAGGATGTCTGTGCAGAGGGTGACACCTGCGATTAAGACCACAGCTGCAATATACCCACAAACCTTGGTTACAGAATATGTTTTCTGGAGACAAGAAAGCTGGTTATTAAACAATATTGATGGCTCTGGCAGGTCTCACAAAGGCGTTTTACAATGTTACTGCTCTCTTGGCTGTGTTTTTAATCTCTCCTGGGAGTTTACAACCCCTTTGCCACAGCTGGGAGATGGGAATGCCTGACTCACAACCCCACGTCCAGCTCATACCAGGGTACAGACCTCCAGTCTGCTTGGCTTTTGGTGCAGTCAGCTGGACAGAGAAATGGGAGCTAATGTGCTAATCTTGCCCTGCTTTCCTTGGTGGGAACCAGGCTGTGATGGCTGTGAGCCCTGGACTGGGTCATGCCAGGGCATGGGACTGGCAGAAAGGGCCAGGGCTCTTCAAAGCTCCTGGAGGGAAAACACAGCTGCTGTGTGGGTTTCTTTCCACAGCTCCATGCCTCAGGCTATTGACTGCCATAGTTGAGGATTATTCTTCTTCCTGTGCACACCTGGCTTATCCTTCTGGCAGGGAAACAGGGCAGTGGCATTATGCAGCAACTGAAAGGGGACAAAGACTGATTATCCAGCAGCTCCCAGAACTCCTGACTCTTCTCCGCCTTTAACATCCAGATTTACTGAATTGCCAGGCACATTAGAAGTAAACGTTTCTGTTGGGTGATACCTACTTAAAGCATTGCTCTAACTAGAGCCAAGAAAGGGCAGGAGAAAGTGAAAAGCAGAGCACCCAATCTTCATTCTGCAATATAACTATGTCTTACAAAGCAATTACAGCAACTTACTCCTTCTTTGAAGACACATACTAGCAAGTCTTGCCATACTAGCAGGATTTTGATTGTTAAAGGGAAGCATTAGTTTTCTTTCACACTGTGCAGAGCATAAAGCTTTCACGGAACAGCAGACGACCTCTGTTGGAGATGTCCTTCCAGGCACCAACCCACAGAACACCCCAAACAAGCATAAATTTCCAGGCTTATTCAACTGGCTCAGGCTCTTGGAAGAGTCAAACAAAATCTTCACTTTAGGAAGTATCTGGACAGCAAATGCCATCATGAAATGACTTTCCACAATTTCTGTATTGCTGGATGTACTGGACTGATAGCTCTGGTTCTTTGCTTTCATGCATTGTTTTGCACTTATAGGAAGTGTTTAATCTGGGTGCCACAAGTGCAGAGAAAAACTGCAGGCATATAAAGATGCAATCATGGAATAACAGCAAGACGTTTTTAATAGGGTTCCTGCAATGCTATGTAATAGTGTGGCTTTAACCAAATAAAAACAAAAAGTGTTTTTCTTTACCTATCTTAATAGAATTGCAGATGTTTGAATTTGCCAAGACTTTATTTTTTAATTATAAATATGAAACAGGAATTAAAAGCTGCAAACAGGACTTAATCATCCATCAGAGACAAACTTCATGGCCTGAGAAGGTTGCTGATTTCATCAGGGATGTATTTGTCTGCTTTTCCTTGTTACTTCTTTCTGTGGGCAGTCACTTCTATTTTCAATCATTTTTTCAGCCTGTCTTGCAGTTAAAATGGGCAGAAACAGTTTCTGCAGAATCAGTGAAAGAAGCAAGGAGGCAGCTCTCACTGACCCCTTTGATTTAATTTTACCATGTTCCTCTGCCTATAGTTTGAAACATAAAATAAAAACATTTAAAGTGGAGCAGTCTGAGTACACTCTTGCAGCATGTAGGTCACCTGTTCAGTTATCCATCAGGCCCTGATACATAAGCTTCTGACTTAATAAACCTTGGGACGGTGGATCGATTTCAGCATCCAAAGCTAATGGAAATAATTTTTCAGGGTTTTTTTATTTATTTTTTTAATTTTGGTAGCCTTTTCCCCACAGAAGAAAGAGTTCGTCATTATAGAAAGAGTTCATAACAAAAGAACAGACAAAAATTCAAATATAGGCTCCCTTTAAGCAGCAGAAAAACCATGTGGAGTTAACCTTTGTGTCCTTCTAAGCCAAGTCTCTCTAATCTTTCAAATCCAGTTCAATCTTATTATTAACTCACTTGGCAGAACTAATATACTAAAATAGGCACTTTGCCAAGTTTTTTTATACACTCAGTTTCTGTTATGCCAATTCAATTACAAATTATTACAAAGCTTAATCATATTTAATGAACTAATATAAGCAAAAAAACCGAAGAAGATACGGTTGACTACATTACAGTCTAAAGAGGTAATTAGTCTTATAAACCTGAGAAAAAGGATATTATACACCTATATTTATGCTGTTATAGATTCAAACCTACATGGCACATAGAAAGATGGCCGCAGACAAAGAGTTGTGGTCAACGGTTCAGTGTGCAGTTGGAGGCCAGTAACGAGTGGTGTCCCTCAGGGATCGGTGTTGGGACCTGTCTTGTTCAACATCTTTGTCAGTGACATGGACAGTGGGATTGAGGCGCCCTCAGCAAGTTTGCGGACAGCACCAAGCTGTGTGGCTTGGTTGATACGCTGGAGGGAAGGGATGCCATCCAGAGGGACCTTGACACGCTTGTGAGGTGGGCTGATGCCAACCTCATGAAGTTTAACCAAGCCAAGTGCAAGGTCCTGCACCTGGGTCGGCACAACCCCAGGCACAGCTACAGGCTGGGCAGAGAAGAGATTCAAAGACGCCCTGCGGAGAAGGACTTGGGGGTGGTGATTGATGAGAAACTCAACATGAGCAGGCTTCAGTGTGCGCTTGCAGCCCAGAAACCAACCATATCCTGGGCTATATCGAAAGAAGCATGACCATCAGGTCAAAGGAGGTGATCCTGCCCCTCTACTCTGCTCTCGTGAGACCTCACTTGGAGTATTGTGTCCAGTTCTGATGTCCTCAACATAAAAAGGACATGGAGCTGTTGGAGCAAGTCCAGAGGAGGGCCACGAGGATGATAAGGGGGATGGAGAAACTCCTGTATGAAGAAAGGCTGAGAAAGTTGGGGCTGTTCAGCCTGGAGAAGAGAAAGCTGTGTGGAGACCTCATAGCAGCCTTCCAGTGTCTGAAGGGGGCCTACAAGGATGCTGGGGAGAGACTCTTCATTAGGGACTGTAGTGGTAGGACAAGGGGGAATGGGTTTAAACTTAAACAGGGGAAGTTTAGATTAGATATAAGGAAGAAGTTCTTCACAGTGAGGGTGGTGAGGCACCGGAATGGGTTGCCCAATGAAGCTGTGAATGCTCCAACCCTGGAGGTGTTCAAGGCCAGGCTGGACAGAGCCTTGGGCAACATAGTTTAGTGTGTGGTATCCCTGCTCATGGCAGGGGGGTTGGAACTAGGTGATCTTAAGGTCCTTTCCAACCCTAACTATTCTATGATTCTCTGATTCTGTAAAGTCATCCAAATCTATTGGAAATGAAGATTGTTTCGTTTTCACACTGAAATATCAAAATATAATGGTGCTAAATGGAAATCTCTTATTTCTGATTAGGATACTAAAATATTTAATGACTTTGTCTGCTTAGTCTGGAGCACCAAAAGGGTTACGACTTCCATATTTAGTGCCAGCCTAAAAATAAGTTGGTTATTTACAGCTAAATCACTGCTATTCTTGGCACAGTTTCCAATAAAATTGCTTTGGTCACACTGAGTGGGGTAATGGCTGTAAACTGGCGTCTAGTAATGTCCTAATTACCTGAGTTCAGAACAAAGATATAAGTTCAACCTGTACTTACTTGTTGTCCAGGAAAATGTTTACACCAAATATACTGTTACCATACATATGAGTGTGAAGAACATTCTGATTACTTATGTGAGGGCAATAGGATTTCTGTGGACTTTTCATAATCTAGAATGTGGCCATTACAATCAGCTATCTGAAAACTATCAGTAGACTTACTTCTTCAGGCTGGGACATGGCCATTATGACTTGAACAACATGAGGTGAGATTCTCAAAATCCTTATTTGCAAAAGGTGAAGAGGTGCTTTTAATACCATAGGAGCGGAGAATTCCAGATCTGTTTACCTAAACACTCAATAAAACTAAAACATAGTGCACATGAGCCAAGACTAAGGGACTCATGTTGCAAAAGGATGCGATAAATCACTGTACTTAATGCAGAAAAATATTTTATTGATAAAACTGGCCTTGAGATTTGATGCCACTTAGCACCAAAAAAATAATGCTATTATTTCACCAGGCACTTAGTGATGTTTCTGCTCTACTTGCTGTTTTTACAAAAGGTTATTGAAAGGTGCACTTATCTGTTACTAGGCTTTTTGCAATCTTCCAGTGATCTCATGAGGAAACCCTGTCTCATCTAGAGACAACGCTTGATCAGCAGAGATGAGTTTGACTTCTTGTTTTCTGCAGAGATCTCCTCAGTTCCTTCCTGCTCTCTGGCACTATTTATGAGAGAAACCAAATAGGCGTGTGGTTTCCATTGGATCAGTCCTGCAATCCTTAAAATAAAACCTTTCGTTACATACAGATAAGCAGACTTCTAGAACAGCTATCATTGCTATCTCTTGTGGAATGGTAAAGGTCTGGGATGGTGACCACGCATGCTGAAGAAACACAGCCTAAGTGGATCTACGTACACTTATTTCCACCATGGTTCACATACCCTGGCATCCCGGCATGAGTGTCTATGATGTAGCAGTCACTTTGCTGAATAACGCATATGTCTGGTAACTTCATTATATTCAATCACATCCAAAGACATAAAGAATATGAAAATCCAGAAAATTATTGTTAAAATTTTCCTTTTGGCATTTCAGTTTTAATAATAGACTCAAGCAGTGAGGGAAGAAGGACAGCCTGGCAGGACAAGCCAAGAGCTGCCCTCAGAGCTGAAAATGTTTCTGAAACAGTAAAAAGGGGGACCGCTCCCTCAGAGAATCCCTGTTCTGATCTTACCTCGTCCACCAGCTTCCTGTCAATCAAAGCCCATCCTTTGCCTCTATGCCTTACCCCTGAAACAGTGGTAATATTAATCTATGCCAATGACAAACTTGGAAGCTTTTATCAGTTAAAGACCACAAGACATCAGGATGTGCCCAGGCTGTATAATGACAGTGAGCCGATTTGAGTACAAAACTTCTACGCCTAAATCTGCTGAGTCCCTACATGAAAAACCATCCTTCAGACCTGTGCCAGGTAATCAAGCACTTCTGCATGCATGGCACAGCCCTGTGCTACCTGTGGAGACTGCCAATACCAGGACAATGAGAGATGCACATAGATCAGTGAACACAGAAACATGCCCAGACCCTTAGTGTTATTTGGCTCTTTCAGTCCCTCCCTAGGAAAAATCAACTTGTTTTCTTCAATTGATGCAGGAGTTTGTGGTCTTATACAAGAATAGTTCCTGAGTTGAAGTTATGATCACTTTTGTTTCATGTGAATGTTTAACAGAAGGACTCTAGAAAATAGCTGTGGTAACCAAATGCTAGTCCTTCAGATCACTTCTTGGCTCGCTTTTTGTTCTAATTAGTGCGATGATTTAATTAGCATAACTGTTCATGAATTTTTTGTGTATGTATTTTGCACACTCACTCCTATTTCTGTTACTGACCTCATTTGGATTGCTTGTAATATATACACATTCCTTTTAGCAGATTTAACCACTATGTGTCATGTACCAGTGGGAAGAAAATTCCGCATCAGTATTCTCAATATTTAACAAAACCCATTTGAAATAACAATAAAACACACATGTTGCAAAACCAGAAAAGAGCAGGGATCAGCTAGGAGAAGTTCTGTCTGCAGTCTGGATTGAGTGAGATCAAGAAATCTTCACAGACTGTGTGTGAGTCAGTGCCTGCACTAAAAATTGGCTGTTCTGTTCCACTGGCTTGTTTTACAAACTGGTATTTTGCTTATTCTAAGCAAATTATAGGTCTTCCAAAGATATATGTTTTTCAGTGTCACAACTTAGAAATATGTTAAATGATATAATCTTGAACACAGAATGCAAAACATATTTTCTTCAGATTCGTCTTGATTCTTCAGGTCCAGTCGAGGTCTATGGAAGAAGCCAATGCCCACAGCAGAAGTCAGTGGCAGAAGGCCCAAGTGCTAAGATTAAAATTTCTGTCTTCGGCTCTTTTTTAATGGTTTGGGGATGACCTTTTGGGCAGGAGCATATACAGACAGCCACTTGCTGCATAGGGAATGGGGATCTCCTGCTTAATGTTATTGCTTAAATCTGCCCTGTGTGTGAATGGGGAGATGCTTGGGTGTTTCCAAGGAGCCAACCCAGACGGGGCACAGTGGTCACTGCCCTGCAGCAGACAGCAGCAGCTCAGCCAGAGCTGTAGGGTGTCACTGCATGGCATTGCTCTCTGCCATGGCCTGAGAGGGGTCACTGCTGTGGCCAGCCGTGGGTGCCGAGAGTCGTATGGATGGGATTATGTGGTTGTGCCTTCCCTGCACTGAGTCACCTGGGGCTTGGATGTCCCAGCCCTGAGCATCAATGTGAGGTATGTCAGCTGCTTGGAGCAGAAAAGATAATGAACTGGTGAGAATTCAGTAATAAGCCCATGGGGTGGGGAAGTGGGATCTGGCTGAGCTTCTTCAGGATGTTTATCAGATTCTGTGGCAGATAAAAGCAGCCAAATTGCTTCCAGATCTAAGCAAGATATGGAAACAAGTCAGGCGCTTTTTGAGCGGTGCTGCATTTATAGGAGCAATTCAGCAGCTTTATCTTGGTGCTGCACCTGCAGTGGATAATGACCTGCCAGGATCTTTGCTGCTTTGGCAGCAGGTTACTCCTCTGCTTGGTCACCAGCTGCACACAGCTGCTGGTGAGTTGACTACAAGCCTGTTTTCTATATGGACACCTCTCATAAAGAATATTTTCCAACTAGAAAGATACAAATATGCTAGGGTGCTTTATCAAACATAAAAGAGAGCTACCTGATCGAAATTATAACACTCATTGCCACTTTTTCTATTTTTTGCTTTATAAAACACAGTTGTCTGCATCATAAAAAGAAGGAAAATATTACTGATATTATTGCAGCATAAGTTTATACTTCTCTTTTAAAGAGAAGTTTTATTTTCAGTTTTCTGTGCACAGTTGGGTTCTGTATTAATGCTATGGGTGAATATTTTTTTCATATATCTAAAGCATAGCTAAACCATGGAACTCATTCGAATAGGAAGTTACAGAAACCACAAACAAAAATGACTTAAAAATTACAAATTCATGACTTAAAAATGACAAATTCATGGCTAAAGGCTCATCAGTGCCTGTTAAATACCTGATCCAAATGTAAACTCTAGCCAAACATGTTCCTAAACTACTAGAAAGGGAGGTGTTCTTATGACACCTCCCTTATTGTGTAATTGCTTTGCTTCTATTAGCTTTTCTTAAGTTATCATCTCTGATTCCAGACTATGTGGAGCCTTGTTCTGAATGTGCAGGATTTTAAATATTCAACCTTCCTCTCACGTAATACTTTTACTCTTTCTGAGGTGTAGTTCTTGTCATATAAATCATACTTGCTAGCAAGGTTCAGTACGTGCTTCCAGGTGATGCCAAGCAGGATTTGCTGAAGAGATACCCTTACACGTATCATACTTTCAAAGGGATCTTAGTGAGAGGTCTATGGGGACTGAGTACGGTTACCAGCATTCTGAAGTTCAGTCAATGGAATTTTTTTTGTCATTTGTCCAGGAGAAAGAGTGAACTCGTGCCAGTTAAGATCACTGCCCTTCAGAAAGTGATGCGTGAGACCTTAATGTGCTATGAAGAGATACAGAGACCACACCACCTAACTCTAGAAAAGCATAGCTGTGATTTGAGAAGATCTTGCAGGAGTTAGTAAAAGACAATGGAAAACAGGCTTCAATTTCTCTAACCCTGTGCTATGGTCTTCCATGGAAAATGAGACTGCAATGACAAAATCCTGCGGAAGGGCTCCTCATGCCCCACCTCTGGGAGGCCCAGGGGCTCTTCTGCTACTGATACGTTTGTAGCATATGACTTATCAGACCACTGGATCCAGTTCTCGCATGCTCTAAACCCAACACAAGAAGGATCTTAATAAGCTGGAGCAAGTTAAAAGGAGGAGCCCCAGGCAGTTTAGGGGCTGGAGCACTTGCACCGTGAGGAAAGGATCCTCATGCATGAGTGGAGAAATCTACAGAGGTAAGATGTTCCCACCTCAGCTCAGTTTACGTTATGCAGTTTTGTTGGTTTAGCCAATAGAGGAAGTCCCTCTATCCACTCACTCCATTATCATGCCTGTATGGACTATTGACTAGTGACGACAGAAGCCATTTCTGTTTAGCTGAGGTGCCAGTTATCTGCTGGTTATCCAACGATATCCAATGATAATACGTTGTGAAAGCCACAGAGAGTTTATTTTTTATTAAAAGAAAATGAGACTTGTAACAGAAAACTACTTTTCTGAAGCAACACTTCCTCCAGAAGGATGGAGCAGTGTCTGACACCATGTGAGGCTTCACAATAAAGGTAATAGCACTAAGACACCTAACAGTGTTATCAGCTATCTAATTTCATAGCACTGCTGAATCTAGGATCAGCAATTGCTCTGCCTTTGATTCTTACAGGTACAACTAAGCAAACAAACAAGCAGACAAGATGACAATACAGTTTTGAATCTTCTTTTTCTTCTGTCCTTGAATGACAGTGTCAAAGAGTGATCTGGTTCTGTGGCATTGTTGAGATTCCCTCCTTTCTTTTCAGGAGAAATAGGACTTGGTAATAGCAATAGGTATGCAAAAAAGGAGGTAAGTGAGCAGATGTGCAGGGAAAATCACTGGGCAGAAATCTCCCCCTTGGGCTACTTAAACATATTGTATATGAACTCTGCATAAAAGCTCTGTATCCCTTGGCTCTCTGATAGTAATTATGATCAACCTGCAACCAAGCAGCTTAAAAGACTGCTCAGCAGCTGCGTTTGCTCAGAGTTCCCAGAGGCAGCTGTGAGTCAGTGGAAACAAACCCAGGCTGTGTGACTTTGTGCAGCATTCTGCTCACAATTACAATCAAGATGGATGGGAGACATTTCGGTGATTTTTTTTCCCCACAGAGGAAGCCTCTGGAGACCACACATGTACTGCTCCAATAACACTACAGCATGTCAACAGCAGGACAGAAAATCGTGGTTAATGAATGATCCAAGATTACCACCAGTCAGTGCAGTGCCATTAAAACAGGGATGCAGAAGTATGTGTAGAATTGTCTGAAAAATATTGACCAGAAGGCTCTATTTCCACAGAAATATTCCTTTTTCACTCCTTTTCCTCCCAATCCCAGACAAAAGCTGTGCTTCAAGTATCTACTTGTTTCTATATTTAACTCCAACTCCAAACACAATGACCATAAAAAGAGGGTCATACCAAGCTTAACATAACAATGCCTTTAGATTGCACAACCACTACATCTAAACAGCAGCCAAAGGAGTGACTGCAGTACCCTGGCATAGGTATAATGCTGGTTTGAACCAGGCTGTGTAGCAGGAGGAGGCTGACAGGGCTTGTTTAGTCAGCTTATGTTGTGATGTTTCCTTCTGAGTTTTGGGGGCTGCAGTTGGGTTGACATTGTGACCAGGAGCTAGGTAGGTAAAAGACAATGTGGATTAAGATTGACATATCGGCAATGCTGATTTAGGGCAAGTGAGATTCTGACCTGTAAATCTCCCTGTCTTGTCACACTGGTAAAAATGGAAATTTAGATATGTTTTTCCAAATCCGCATCCATAAGGGAAGAATTGGACCCACAGTGTTCAAGTCTCATCACACTATGCTCTTGGACAAACCTTCAGCAGGCAGCAGAACCACTTTCCAGTGGAAATCAAGTTCAGCATCAACTACCATTGCTCCATCCTACCTTTTCCCCTCTTTATAGCTCAGCCCTGGGATGCGCTGTCCAAGGACTGTTGTGCATTGTACCTATGAGAGCTCCACCACCTACCATGTCCAGTTAAGGTCTCCTCTCCATCCTCGTGTGTGTGCTTTCCAGTCATGAACTAAATACACTCAGGCTTAGCTGAATTCAGCTATTACTGAGGACTGCAAAACAACAGAAGTGGTTCAGCTGTTACATATGCTGCCCTGGATGGTACTGCATGACACTAAGGACGTTAGGGAATAAGGCATCTCTAGCCACCACAGATGAGGGAAAAGCAACGGACATTAAAAAAAATCCACAATGAGAGAAGTTCTGCTTCATTGTATTTTCCCAACACAGCACAACTCCAGAGGAAAACGAGAGTGGGTTTCATGTGCCAGCATGGGGCAAAAAAAAAAAAAGTGCCAATTTATTCAGGCATGGGCTGGTCACCCTGTGTTGCCCTAATATTCCCTCCAGGACAACAGTACAGCCACAGCATGCGTCAGCGATGAGTACAGGTTTCAAGACACCACAATCTGTCCCACAGCTGTTAGTGTCACCAGAGCTACATCACATGGAGACCACAGTGATTCTGGCTTGAAGAGTTCCCTCTCCCTGACAACCCATATCTGGATGCTTGCTTGCTACCCCAGGCCACAGTGCACCATATTTTTAGTTGCTCCTTTGGATTCCTACCAGGACAATTTCCATCAGTTAGCGGGATATGCTGGCCAACAGCAGCGTGATGTCCACATCTGATATTGCCAGGGAAGTGGATTTCAGCCGAGACAAGTAACTGTTATGGGAGGCTTTGGGAAGACAGTGTAGGGGTAAAATTAATAGGTTTTGGTGCAGATAGACAATCCCTGCTGGTAGTGTATGTGCTGCTGAACATGCTACCTTTCTGTTGCTCAGGCTTATCCATGTCAAGTGGCCCAAATAAGACTCAGTATGCAGCATCAAATGAGTCAGCAGGAGTGTCTCCACTGAAAGGCTTTGGTTGCAGGGCCAGAAGGCAGGCCTGGGACAGCTTTCATTTTGCTGCTTCTGAAAGCAAGTGGAGTGCTGGACCATAAGCTCCAGGCCAGACAGTGAATCTTGCAGCATGCTCTATGTGTAGAGTGCATCCCGCCTGGCTAGTAGTGTGGCATTGCTACTGGCAGCAAGTTCATTTGTGCTGCAGTCACGTATCAATCTGGCTGCAGAGGAACCTTACTATAAATCTGCCTGTGCTCCAGATCACAAATGCATCTTTTCTTTCCTGGTCTTTTTGGTGTCAGAGTCAGGAGAAATCAGGCAGCTTGGACACTAAATTCTTTGAGGGACTCAGAAGAGTACAGCATTTATAGCGCATCTGCTCATTAAGTACCCAGCACCAACCTGTTTTAGTTGAGAGCTTTAGATATTAAACAGCAGCATCCCTAAACAACTGTCAAAGGGGAAGCTGGTCTTCCAGCCCCTGCAGTGTGTCTGAAGTCAGTCAGCATCTGATTCACCCTCCTGCTGGCTTCACTGCTTTTGCAGTCTCAGCTGGGCAGTGATGCAATTTCTACCCTAGGAAGAGACCCCCTCTGCAGTCTAGCCTGGAAAATCTAGTCTGGAAATTCAAATGGGTGGGTTGTATAAACTGCTGTCCTAATATTACTGCATTGGCTAATTACTGCTAATGCATGTCTTCATGTAGCACAGTGACATCTACAGTCCATGTTTAAAATGAGGATGATATTTTACTAATGTCACTGTTATGCACTTTAGGGCTGTTCTGCTTAAAAAGAAACGCTGGCATTGCTTGCAATTTCTAAGTGCTGTATTGCAGGATGCTGCCAACACAGCATGCCTGAGTTCTGGACCAGCAGGACATGAGCCAGCTCCAGCATAAAAGTTCTCTGATTTGTTGTCACATTGAGCCTGTCTTGTGATTATGCTTCCTGTAAAAACTACACAAGACCTCTGTAGGCCTGAATGAAGCAGGCCCATCTTTTCTATATGAGTGCCTTGATGCTCAGCTCTTCTTAATGTCTGTAATGTGTCTCAGGCATTTGGCCATCAGTTCCACCCCCTGCTCTTCAAACGTATTTGCCCTGTAGCACTTACAGGTTGTTGACTGAAGCAGCCCAATTAGACGTATTTTCCTGAGGTACTTTGCATTCCAAGGAAATTTTATCTTTCAGTACTCCTGGAACAGGCAACCCCTCTTTGCATATCTTTCTGTATCAACTTTTCCTCCCCTCTTTCTTATGTCTAAACTTAACTTCCTGTCTAGTTTATTTAGCATTAACTCATCAGGCTGGGCTTTTCCCCAAGTTGTTCTGAGCCATCTGTCATGTTTTTTGCTATATAAATACATAGTCAGATCAAAATGCCATCTATGTAAACTTTAGCACATTGAGCTGTTTAAAATATAAATGTGGTTTTGGGTGAAATACCTGGAGCTGGACCAACTCAGACCATAGTCTGAGACACAGACAGTGGCTCTGTTGAAACAGCTGGATGTGAGAGATCTTTGAAGACCTTTGGTCTGAATGCACTTTCCAGCACTGTTCTTACCCCATATCAAATTGAGGACAGGAAAGTCAACATTTTCCTCTCCACCTCCCATAGGCTGGTTTCTCACAGGCCTCCAGTCTTAACAGCAGAGAAATAGATACGAGGCTCAGGAATTTCCACAGACTGCATTTGCTATTTGAGATGCAGACAGTGTCTCCCAAAGGAGGTGCTGAATGAGAACAAATATGATCATTTATTTTCATAACCACCAGTTAGACCCATGCTGATGCATCAGGATGGACACTGATCATCTGTCCTGGCATTTCCGTCTTTGTCAAAAGCTGAAAATGTTCCCTTTTGGGTATTTGATTAGGCGTAATTCCAGTAATTGACTAGGCAGAATTTAGGTGCTTTTGCCCAAATTGCATGATGACACTGCTCAGCTGCTGCCTGACTTGGGGTGAGTAATTTCCAAGAGTACCTCACATTTTGCCTGGACAGCCTAGAATAATACCTTTATGCACTTCTGAATCATCTTCCTGAATAGAGTGAACAATCTGGTATCTAAATCAAACCTAAGATCAGTCATGAGTCAGAAAGCAGGCACTCCTCTGCCTGTGTTTTTGACATGCTCAATCCTGCTGTGGTTCTCAAAATGCATCAAAAGAAATTGCCAAGAATGGGCTCAGTGCTCCCTGAAGTTATAGATGCCTTCTTTTACAATGATAATGGAACCACCTTTGCCATACTGTCTAATTAGACCAGATGTCCATGGAAGATGGAGGGAAATACTGTGGGCATTTAAATTTTTGGGCTACCTGGGGTAGCTACCTTAGCTATAAAGCAGAGTACTCAGGGGCATTATGACAGTGAAGGGGTTGTCTTTTGATGGCAATTCACTTGAGATAGTATAAATCTCCCTCCTCCTTTCCTCCATAGCAAGAATCTCTGCAGCTTGCATTATAGCATCAGGGTGAGGGGCACTTTCTTGTAGACATAGACAGTCTTTTCCAGACTTATTCTAGTGAGAGCTTCACTGCCCACTCCATGACACTACAGTCTCTTTCTTACCCTCATTAGCCCCTTCCTTTTCTCCAGCTCTTGCCTTTGGTGGAAACGGGACCTTCTCATCCATTTTAAGCCAATTATGGGGTGCTTTCATTTTGTATGGCATTCCAATGAATCACACCTCTTAAGATGTGAATGCTTCACTGATCTTTTGATGTTAAAATGTCTGGTCCTTATGCTGTGCTGCCTTGGACATGCATGTTTTATTTACTTTCAGTGCATTGATACATTGCTTTGCTATTTCTGCTTTCAGCTCTTGTTCATTAGACTCTGATCTTAGGGAGACTTCAGCGGCCTTATTGTTCCCATCCTCTATTCCATGCTCTGCATGTTGAAATGATATCTGAAATCTCTTACAAAGCTGATAATTTATCCTGATTCTTGCATCATATTCCAACATCTCTGTCTTGACTTGCAGAGTTTATTGTGGAACATCTGCTCTTGAAGACTGTGATTTTAAGATTGAGGTTTTTCTTTTTTTTTTCCTTTTTTTTTTTTTTTTTTTGCCTTAGGCCTATTTTTATGTTCTCCTGGATGACAAATTTGAAATTATGAAGTACAAATGTTGGGGTTTTTTTGGAGCCTGAGGATTTTATCATGGATTTAGTCCCCCTCCAAATGTCAAAGTTGGTTCTTTCATCTTGGAGTATTCCCAAGCTGTGGTTTCAATTTCTTTTCGTGTTTGAGCTTTAGATACAGAAATGTTTTGTTTTCTCCTGGGAGACACAGTTTCTCCATCCGCCTCCTGCCACCACATTCCCACGCAGTGGGGCCACCTCTTCACCACTGCCCACAGCCTCCTGGCACTGTGGGGATCCAACATGGGGGCTCTTCCTCACCTCCCACACCCAGTCCCTCCTCCCAGAGTGCCGGGGCTGCTGGTGCTGCTGCAGTGTGGCATCCCCTGCTTTTCTGTGCTTTTCTTCTACCTATAAATGTTATCTGCAACTGGGCCAGGGCAAATTACCATGTTAATGATTCTGGACAGCACCAAGACTTGCAATTTGCTGTTCTCTTACTTCAAGAAATAAATCACTGAGAAAAAATGTAGGATCTGTTAAGAAGCTTTTAGAGACTTGATATTTGAGGAGTTTCATTATCTCCTAGAGCATTAAAATAAGACTCCCCCTTGAAAGGGAGGGTTGGAGCTTTTTTTTAAAACTTTTCTTCAGAGTTTTTGTTCTGCTGTATCACCTGAAACAGTTGTGCCCTGCTGGTCACATCATAGACCCCACCACTGTACAACTCTCCTTATTGTTGCTCAGAAAGACATTAAGAATACCTCCAGTATGACTTAAGGCATGGGGATACTTAGTGTAAAAACTGTTAGCAAGAATACTTACATTTTTTTTTGCAAAGATTTTCAATAATAATTGTAATAACTACAAAATATTGTATGTGAGGAAAAAGGAAATTTAATCACAAGAAATATTTCCAGAGCTGTGACACTAGACTGCTTCTGCAAAATTGTTATAAAGTGCAGTGGATCTTAAATACTTCCAAGAAATCACCATATCCCATTTTGCTTACTATCTGAGTAACTAAGAATATGAAGGAAGACAGTTTGAGGATGGTCATTCATAAAAATCAAGACATTGCAGAAATTTCAAAGTCCTGAGAAGATTCATTAAATGCTATGGCTGTTGCAATTTGTTTAATTACGAAACATGCAACAATCAAAGACATGATAAAATAAAGCAGAATGAAGGAAAACTTTGCTTTGCCTCCTGTAAAAGAGATGAAACTTTAAAGCCAGAAAGCCAGAAGCCTCCTTAAGCAGGGTAAAGATGTTGCTGGAATCAAGGAGTTCTGAAAATCCTGGAGGCTACACTTATGCCCTCCACATTCATTTTCATGAGTGTTTACCAGATCTGGGGTTGGGTGCGATTTGAACCTTGGAGGATTAAATTATAAAAAACTTTAAAGAGTGTATCATGGAGGTATTAAAAATTTAGTAAAACAATGTCCTCCTCCCTCCCTCCCTGTTGGCCTATCTGTGCAAAACCTCATTGAGATTAATGATGTGTGCCATTTACTTTAGGAGAAAAGCTGTCCCACTATATATGTGGCGGATTTTTACACTTTAGTTTAAGGATTTGCCAGTGGGAAGTCTTAGGCTGTTTCTAGACACTGCTATAGGAAAGTTAATCTCTTGCTGCCAATGGTACCAAAATAAAAGTTATTATTTTACAGATTCCCCAGCTGAAGCTAGTAGCTTGTGTTCAGGCCATTATTAGTTTGTACGACTGACTATAATTCCCCAAAGAATGGTGAAAGCCAGCTATTAAAATGTCAATCACATCCTGTTCTTCCTAGAAATCTGCTCAGAGGCAAGAGTGGCAAAGAAGCAGACAAAAGGTGAGGAAGTGCAAGCTTGAGTTTGAAATTGTGGCTAGCTCTCTACTAACAGCAGACAATGAGTTTTGCAAATTCAGACTTATATGCAAGAATGTTACAAAGAAGGGCCTTGCTCCTACGACTCTTAAGTCTGAAAATTGTTTTGTCTGACTTCATGTGTGGCAGGCCAGAGAGTGAAGGAGTATAGCTGCTCCTTTTCCAAATCCCTTGTAAGTTAAAGGGGAGACTACACGGAAAAAGAAACCTGAGCTAAGGAAGAGTGAATAAAGAAAGATTGTTCAAATTATGCATGCAGAATGTTAGGGGAAGATTTTCAAGGTCAGCAGATGGTGATGCAAACTTTACTAAAGGAAGCACACGCCTAAATCACTTTAGAAGAACTTCTTGGAAAATAACTTCTGAACAGTATGCACACTTTCTTTTTCTTGAAGATAAATACCAAATATATTAACTCATGCTTTGAAACACATTGCTTTTAAAACAGTTATAAAATGAACAATAATACTAAATATATTTTCCATCGCTAAATTCAATATAACATGGTATTTTAATGTAGTTAAGCTTTGTTTATTTCCTTTGCTGTTTTTCCTAATGGAAGAACTAGTAAGACAGATGGCGAGCAGGTGAACCAAGTCAGACTGACAGGAATGGTCAGAAGTCTTTAGTTTTATCCAAATGATATATGATGCACTAATGATGTTCTACAAAATTTTCCATGATAAAAGAGCAGCTCTCATCATGGGATTTTCACAGAATTTGCCTTGTCACTGTTCTAAAATGGGCACAGAATCAGTAGGTTGGTTTATGTTTGCTTCGTTATAGGTTTTCTTTGTTGTATATAGGATTTTGACTTTTCTTTCTGCTGTCCCATACGTTCATGAACTTGTCTGTTTAAAGACTCTCACTGGTATGTCTCAATGGAATGCTGACAAACTTGATTGTTTTCTTTGGGGAGCTGTAATGAATTGAGAATCTGTTCTGTTATCTAACATACAGTTTAACGATCAAGTTTTGTTCTGTAAACAACAATTTAGTCTTGGAAGAAGACCTATGGACTTTGCATTTGAACTAGCTAATATGAGCAAGGAATTAGTTACTTGGTTCTCTGCAAGAATTATTTAGGACTGCAGAATAGTTTTTACATTTGTGTTTCTATTCTGTTTTCACTTTAAAACACATGTATCTGTGAGACATAATTTCTCTTCTAGACTTAGGGAACATATAAATTTATGAAATGCTCTGATATCAGAAAAACTGAATTGGTTTTGTTTGTCTTTTTAATCTATGCACTTTTAAAATTCAGTTTTATTTTTTTCTTTTATAGTAGTTCAAAAGATCTCTGAAATCTGAAACTAGGTATCTGAAAGGAATAAGTTGAATTTCAGAAACAAAACTTTCTATAAAATTTTAATAAAGATTTTTGTTCTCAGTTTTTCCTAAATAAGTCTTAAATAGAATAAAAATATTTGAACTAGTACTGAGTTTTTAATTTGTTGCATTTCAAAGGTTTAAAAAATACAAGCAATTTTCTAGCTACTTCTTAATAAAGGTTAATTGTGCTGTTTGGTTTTGGCTTTGTTGAAAGCTTGGTGCCCCTGAAAACACAGCATTGCCAGCCTAATCTGCACAGTTATGACAGCTTCTAGAGGAAGAATAACCACATTCATAAATAATTTTAAGTTAAGAAACCAAATTAGCTGTCTCTCATGGCTTCTTATGGAAGGGTGGGATGTATTGTCATATTACATTTCAGACTTCAATTTTGTATTGAGACAAATTTTTAATTGTGAACAAAAACTACACAAGAAGCAAGTAATCAAACTTCTTATAAGTCATGGTAATTGCAAGGAAGGAGAAACTAGCAAAAGATTTGGCCAAATACAAAAAATTCTTATACCAGGAAAAATGACAGCGTAATTGATTTTCTTTCTAAATGAAAGTGGACAATCTGAAAGACAAAACCAGAGAGTTATAGGTTTACTTCTGGATTCGTTTCTCTGTTAAGATAGGGCATGTAATTGTAATTTCAACATATCCTGCAAAAAAGTGCTGAGTAAGAGGTAAGTGGCAGAAGCGCACTTTTTTCTTGGGAGGTCAGTGGAAGTTTTAGTGTTGATACATGTGTGTTTGGGCACAAGTCTTGGGATTAAAACATGGAAGGTTTGTGGTCATAGGCTTGGGGCAGCTATAAGGTCAACCTTAACTACAAGTATAAATATAGCCTAGATGACATGACCAAAATGAACTTGCTGTTGAATCATATAAATGTATAGTACCAACACCTAACATCCCTAGCTATTTCAATCCAAGAAGAGGCTAAAGATACATAGACATTTATTTTCTGTTTTTTGAAATTTCTAAGGGTCATTTCTAGGTAATGAGTATGACCCTTTCTTATTTTTCAGATCCTGAAATAGATTTTTTTTTTAATTTAGACCACACAATTTTAAATAATGCGTTTTTCCTAATTCCATGGTTTCTAGACAATTTCTTTAGCATCTTCAACATCTGTGCTGAAAATAAAAGCTATTTAGATGAAGATCTTGCCTTCTATCTGTGGACTTCATTTTGAGCTAGATCTCTGAAGCAAGGTTTAAAGGGTAGGTATGATAGAACTGGAAAACATCTGTAAAACCAGAAATGAATTGACAGTCTTGTTGATACATGATGAGATTCAAGCCTAATGACTTAGTTTCACATAAGAATTTTCCACGCATGGCCAGTTTCCAAAACCTTCATTGACATAGGGGGTTCTTCTCAAAGGCTCACTGAAAGAGATATGGCTACTTAAAGCCATTCAGTGTGAATAAAGGTATCAGAGTTTAAACTCTGAGTTGGGAAAATGGGGGTGTGGAAGGATAAAACTGGAGAGATCTCTATTTGGTTCAGTAAGAGTGGTTAAAGAAAGAAATTTTTTCTGTTAACTAAAGTTAGAGTTTGGAAGAGGAGGGTTGCTAAAGAAAAGGTATTTGGAGTCCCCTTCGTTCTTCATTATTTTTGACAATAAAACTTATATGTTAGTAGATATAGGTAATTTGGCCATGACATTTATATTTTCCATGTAAATTTGGAGAACAAGCCCTTTGTGTCAATTGTTTCCAGCTGCCTTTCTTTTCCTTCCCTTCCAAACAGCTATTTTTGCACTGGTGAGCCAAAGGGGCAAGTAGAAAAAAAGAAAAGTCTGAATATTGTAAGAAAGCATGACTGACTCACATGATCTAAGAATTAGCATTTGAATTTTGTTCCTGCTTGCTTGGCGAGAGTGAGGAGAGTGTCATTGGGGTTAAGCATTTTATTTGTCACTCTAATATAGACATTCCTCAAATCTGAGTAATAAGTTAGTCTATCTCTGCTTGTCTACTCTCATTTGAGACCAATTGGAGTATAAGATGACTCAGGAACAACACTGGTTTCACAGAATTCATATGATTTAAATACAAGGATGTAGAACTTAGTTAGTACAGTTGGGCAATAGAGGTGTTTCTACACTGTCTGTAATAAAGACATAGTTATGAGATCATATAAGTACACCTTGTACATTAAACGGGTTGACTTGCTGTATCCTTAATTTTTCTGGAAGCATCATCTCACAACATTTGAGGAGGAAATGGCTGCAGATGTTCACTGAGAGCCACTGCTCTGCTGTGTTCCTTCAGGCACTCCTAAATCAATGAGAAGAGTCCATCTTGGCCCTACGTTGTCCTCTGCCTGGTTCCCAGTTTGGAGGATGGTAAGGTTGAGGACCACAGCTGAGTACTCATGCGGCCTTTGCACTGATCACTACAATGCCAGAGCACTTGGAGTCACTAGGAAAAGTCAGAATCATGTGCTAAAGAGCTTGTTCATCAGTGGTGCCAGCCTGCTGGTTCCTTGGTTTAAGTTATAGAAACAATGATTTCTGCTGTCTTGATTCCCCCTTAGCCTTAATGTCTTACTATCAGTGCTAACCAATCCCTTTGTTCAAGGGCACAAGCTCCTTGAATACCAGTTCTTACACCTAATTTGTAATTTGTGCACATATTTGTGCAATATTTTTTTTTTCTTTGCAAACCCTGTGCTGAATTTCAAGTTCAAAATATTTCACCCTTTTACTCTGCACAGCTTTGATTGCCCCATATGTAAAGGTAAACAAAACTAAAAAAAGGAAAAAAGAGGCTACAATTTTTGGACACATCCTTCACACCTTTCATGTTCTGTAAATGCTACTTAGTTTCATCCAGAAGATCTCAAAAGATATCAGCCAGAAAATTTCTCTTGAATTCTTGACTATTTTAGGTAACCACCTTTGCAGGTGAGTTTTCAGTTCCTGGCTTTTTTGCTTAGCACCCTGGAAGCCTGTGGTCTAAACTGGAAAACACTGGCCATGGCACAGTGTTGGAACTGATGCTGAAACTACATTATTTTGCTGTGTTCCTGGAATTTTGTTGAGCTCTTGGTTCTGTTTCTCTGTGACCTGCAAAATTTGTCTGTTCCTTTGTGATAGTGTTGGGAGGTCAAAGTTGTTTTCTGGGTCTTTGGTGGTTCTTGTGACCACAACTGTGGAGCTTTGTACAGATTTTCAGATGAAGCAGTCGTGTCTGAATAAAAGGGGGTATGTTCCAGATCAACACTTAATATGCACTTTACAAAAATTATAAAATCTGAATGCCATGGTGAGACTCCATATTATCCAGGTAAGAAGCTGCTTCCTTCCTGTCATCTTGCTTATTGGATGTACTTTGCCATATGTGATACTCTGAAAACCTCAAGAGTAAATCCATTACAGAGCAACATTTATTGGCTTTTAAAAGGAGTTTAGTTAATGGCAAAGCCCTGTGAATAAACCTTTTTTGATGTCTCTTCTGTCTTGTTTATTAAGATTCTTGTCAAATCCATCTCTCCTGTCCTGACAATAGAATCACAGGATTGTTTAGGTTGGAAAAGACCTTTAAGATCATTGAGTCCAACTATTAACCTAGTACTGCCAAGTCCACCACTAAACTATGTCTCTAAGTGCCATGTCTGCGTAACTTTCAAATACCTCCAGGGATGGTGACTCAACCTCTTCCCTGGGCAGCCTGTTCCAATGCTTGACAGCCCTTTCAGTGAAGAAATTTTTCCTAACATCCAACATAAATCTCCCCTGGTGCAACTTGAGGCTGTTTCCTCTTTTCCTATGGGTTGTTAGTTGGGAGAAGAGACCAACATCCAGCTCACTACAACCTCCTGTCAGGTGATTGTAGAGAGTCATGTTTCCCCTGAGCCTCCTTTTCTCCAGGCTGAACAACCCCTGTTCCCTCATCTGCTCCTCATAAGACTTGTGCTCTATATCCTTCATCAGCTTTGTTGCTCTTCTTTGGACATGCTCCAGCAGCTCAGTATGTCTCTTGCAGTGAGTGGCCCAGAACTGAACACAGGATTCAAGGTGCAGCATCACCAGTGCCGAGTACAGGAAGAGAATACTGATGATATACACTGAAGAAGTAAAATTTTAAACAACCACAGTGAAAACTCTTTGATAATCAATTCAAGCAATGAAAAAGTATTATTCACATACCAGGAGAAAGTCAGAAAAAAATTAAGATCAAGATGCTGTAGACTTCAGTTCTAGAAAATGAGGAAATGCTTAAATCGCCAATCAGAAATATAAAAGGAGGAGAAATGAGACATACCACTCATTCCTGTTTTAAAGAATTTTTTTGTATTTCATATTTTACCCAGAAATCCAACACATTAGGAATTAACACATGGCCAAAATGTGCTCTGACTCACCACATAATGAAGATTATTTTCCTGTTGTCAGTAGTGATCTTGTAAATTTATAATTTGGGGACAAACTATTGATTTTGGGGTTGTCTGGGGTTTTATTGTTTGTTTGTTTTTTTTTGGGAGGGGCTGGGGTGGAGTAGGTAGGGTTTGGTGGTTGCATGTATTCCCTCAGTACCTACTGTTTCTTCTCTTGTCTTTTGCTATTTACATTATGGTGTTAGTGGTATAGTACTGTAGCACTGCATGAAGCACAAAGCTCATCAGGGGATACTCATGATAACTCACTGGCTGAAAGCAAAAAGGACTGTATTTTCTGTCTGGTTTGAGGTGAATCAGTATTTTCTATATGAAATCCAGTTTGTTTGCTCTATCTTGAAAAGCATTAGAAGAGGTGATGAAAGACTAAGAGCAGAACATTGTCCCCATATGATAGCTACATTCCAGCTCTTCTCCCTCACGTCTTTTCCATCTTGTATTGAGAGATGTATCTTGTAAATCTACAAGTGAAGAACAGGAAGAATTGTCATTCTGGCCTAGAAGACCCTCCTAGGTTTTTGTAAGATCCAACCAGGTAAGTACTGTTTTGTGATCTGGAACTATGATCCTGAGCCTAAAATCTCACTGAGTGGGTCACAAAAGTTCCAAAATAATGACGGTTGTCCTTTTGAAATGATGGATCAAACCACTGAAAAGGGGTGGGAAGAAGCAGGTCAATATGTTCTCATTAATATTTACTTAACTCAGGGTTATTTCTTTTTTTCATTTTGATCCTTATCTTCTGGCAAGGATACATCAGCTTGTTTCCATAGCACTTATGATCTCATCCTGGAAGATGTACAGAAGCTTCTACTTCTTGCTTCTCCATGACTGAAATGTAAAGCTTTATATTAAAAATCTGTATCTCGTAATAGCTGCATGGAATGCTCTACCAAACTGTCAATAGTAAATGCAGAAGATAACACAGTAGCAATCAAAGTAGTGCAAAACATCATTGACTACAGTATGTATTTTAAATTTAATCAGATTTTTCTCCCATTTTCTGAGTGGAGCTTCCTGAATATCTTGGGGGAATAACCATGTCAAAAACAATCTGCAGAAAAAACCAGGAAGTGGGTCAACTTCTTCTTCAAACTAATGTCAACACATTAAACACTTCCACTATGAGAGAGACTGTTATACACCCCACAGTACAAATGACTGAATTCTTTCATTCAAATGGTGCTCTGTATCATACTAAGATGATTACAAAACTTGGTCAGAACAAGTCTCATCCTTCATAGGTGGCGTGAATAACCATATTAAACAGGGATATTTTGTCTAGACTTATATCTTTCCAGTCTTCTTGACTTCTTAAAAATTTTATTAAACACTTGATTTAATGTACTTAGACTAACTGCTGTATCCATAGTAAAGAATGTCTGTTGCAGATAAAAAAGAACATATTCACTTTTTTCATGTTTGTCTACTACAATTTTTTCTAGCTTCCGAATTGAAAATATCCTGGTTTTTAATTTAATTTAATTTAATTTTATTTTATTTTATTTTATATTTTATTTTATTTTATTTTTTAAATTCTGCTGCAATTCTTAACAAAAAAACGTGAAATATGTATTATTTTATTCCAAGTGGGAAACAACGCTACCATCCCAATTTCAAAACTTACTCACAGTTTCTAATAGGAAAGCACATCATGTGTTAGCATGATTGTCTATAGTGTCTTGAAGAGTCCCCTAATCTTAATTCTGTGCATGAGTTAATTTTGTTATCTGATCTGCTTTAACAATGTCGTGGTTCAAGCCCAGCCGGCAACTTGGAACCACGCAGCCGCTCGCTCACTCCCCCCCTTTTCCTTCCTCCCCCCGCTCCCGGAGGGATGGGGAGGAGAATCGGAGGAATGTAACTCCCACGGGTTGAGATAACAGCTCTCCAGTAACTAAGGTATAATACAAACCACTACTGCTACCAATAATAATGATAAGAGGAATAACAAGGGAAAAGGACACAACCGCTCACCACCCGCCGACCGATACCCAGCCCAACCCGAGCAGCGATCTGGGCCTTCCGGGTAACTCCCCCCAGTTTCTATACTGGGCATGACGTGCTGTGGTATGGAATACCCCTTTGGCCAGTTTGGGTCAGGTGTCCTGTCTCTGCTTCCTCCTGGCTTCCCCTCCTCTCTGGCAAAGCATGAGACTGAGAAAGTCCTTGGTCAGAGTAAACATTACTTAGCAACAACTAAAAACATCGGTGTTATCAGCATTGTTCCCAGACTGAAAGTCAAAAACACAGCACTGCACCAGCTACTAAGAAGGAGAAAAAATTACTGCTGTAGCTGAACCCAGGACAAACAATAAAACAGTATAATCAAATAATTTTGCTATTAGTTGCTTACATTTGGGAATAGATCCAGCTTAGAAATTGTGGTGTGTTTTTGCAGGCATAGGTATTCCTGATAGTCTTGCTGGTGGGGAATGAAGAAAGGCTGAGGTATGTGGCTCTGGGCTGTTCTGTGTTGCAGGTGAGAGCTTTTCCCAAGGCTCACCAAAAGACAGTTTGGGAAACTGGAGATCTCCTGCAGCAGACACAGGGGTAATAAACTCCTCGGAGGCTGGATTTGCCAGAGCCCCATGTCTTAGTTTTACAGCAGGGAGACTAAGCACTCTGTCACATTTTGCTTTCTGGTTCCCTGGTGGCCAGGAGGTGAGCACTTCAAGGAGATAAAATCCAGCAGAGCTAAGCCTGGTAGCCCACAAAGGCCTAACTAAGAAAGATGCCTGGAAACTGGAGACAGGTAAATTAATGTTGGGATTAGAGTGTCATAAGGTCACAGGATAATTGAAGCCTGAAGTGTCCTCAGAAGGTCACTAGTCCAACCTCTTACTGAATGCACTAGTCCAGCCTCTGAGCTCAGGCCAGGTTGCTCAGGGCTTTATCCATTCAGGTCTTAAAAACCTGCAAGGGTGGAGAACACAACTGCCCTGGGCAACCTGCTCGGATTCTGTCCTTGTAGGTAAAAAGGTTTTCCCTGTACCTGGTAAGAACCTTAAATGGCAGACACATGTTTATATTGTTGATGACCACTGGGATCAATCCACTGGTGGATTCCTCATTTATTTTTGCCTTCATGACTGGATAGTTTTCTGGGAAACAAGGCTTTTATCAAAGACAAGGTGTTATTTTCTGTATATCCAACATTCCTTCTGGCCTTAATTTAAAAACTAGATGAAGGGACATGTTATCATCTAGTTGGAGGAGCTGAATGAGGTGCTCTTGACAATAGAGAAATTGTTATTTTTTTAAAGACGTGGTTTAATATAAATTTCTAAAATTATAGTAATAGTATTTACATGAATTGAAACCTCAGTTTGAGGATCTGTTTCTTATCTTTCTATGTCTTTTGACGTTCAATACTTCTGAGACATTCCCATGCCATTTAATAAACAAGTGCCTCAGAAAAGAATAAGAATATTCTAAGAAGTACATGAGTAACCTAGTTTGTACTTGTGCAAAACTATTAGAAAACATATTGCTTTAGGAAAAGCAAAACCAAAAAATGCAGCAGACTCCTGCCTTTCACATGATAGTAAAATATATTGTTTCCCCCCCAGAAAAAGAAGAAAAAAGTGAAGTTTCAAAAACTTGATTTGCTGGGTGCTGCACTTCATTGGTACATTGGTTGTTCGGCTAGTGTTGCATGCTGAGCGTCAGAATAGCACCCCCATACTAGGGGTCACACAGGAGCACAGAGTTGGTTTTTGGTCTCTTCTGATGTTTTTCTTTCCTCCTACTGCCATTCTAACACTCAGTAGGGTACATGACCAGGGAAAGGGCCTATTTCTGGGGCACATCATTGTTACAATTATGTATTTTAGGCCTTTTTGTACCCCTTGTTACCCTCAGGTTTCTGAGAGGCTCTGTCTCAAGAGAGAAAAGTCAGCAAAGGAGGTGATCCTGCCCCTCTACTCTGCTCTCGTGAGACCTCACTTGGAGTATTGTGTCCAGTTCTGATGTCCTCAACATAAAAAGGACATGGAGCTGCTGGAGCAAGTCCAGAGGAGGGCCATGAGGATGATAAGGGGGATGGAGCACCTCCTGTATGAAGACAGGCTGAGAAAGTTGGGGCTGTTCAGCCTGGAGAAGAGAAGGCTGCATGGAGACCTCATAGCAGCCTTCCAGTGTCTGAAGGGGGCCTATAAGGATGTTGCGGAGGGACTCTTCGTTAGGGACTGTAGTGGTAGGACAAGGAGTAATGGGTTTAAACTTAAACAGGGGAAGTTTAGATTAGATATAAGGAAGAAGTTCTTCACAGTGAGGGTGGTGAGGCACCGGAATGGGTTGCCCAAGAAAGTTGTGAATGCTCCAACCCTGGAGGTGTTCAAGGCCGGGTTGGACAGAGCCTTGGGCGACATAGTTTAGTGCGAGGTGCCCCTGCCCATGGCAGGGTGTTTGGAACTAGATGATCTTAAGGTCCTTTCCAACCCTAACTGTTCTATGGTTCTATGATTCTATAAGTAAGTTCAATGTGGATGCTTACTAGTCCATTCTGTACCAACCCCCTAACCAGGAATATAATGATGTATGATGGACTGAACTCCCAGTGAAAATGTGCAAACTTTGTATGGTCCAAACTAGAAATGTTTAATCTCTGTTTACGTTCTTTTACCTGGGACTGCACATTTTACTCTGCAGATCCAGGCCAACATTGATTATTTAACTAAATCTATTCATCTAATTCAGCTGGCATATGCATTCTGGGCCTGAGGTATAATTGTGGTCTGATTCTCCATAAGTGATGGTAGCATCCTGCTCTCTCTTGCGGGTGATGATAGGGAGTTATACTCACACTTTGTCTGAAGTGCAGATGCTGCCTAATTACACAACACAAAGAGATTTAACTTTAGTGAAAATTCAGGAAAAAAGGAATCTTGTGTAATGCCTGCACAATCATAAAAAGGCTTTGTCTAGGAAAAAAAAAAAGGAAGCTTGAATCTGAATCCTATCCAAGGATTGTCTTTGTAAACGAGCTGAATGGGCCTAGGGTGGAGATAAAAATACAGATAAAGAGAAAGCAAGTAATTGTTCATGGTAGAATGGAGAGATAAGGATCCATTTAGCATGTGCTTGTGTGGGCAGCTACAACCTGGCAGCTGCACTGGTGGTGTTTCCAACACTGGGAGTCTACACAGAAGCTTTGCAGCCCTTCTTCCCATGGCTACAGTTTTTGCTCTGCTGCCCCTGAGGCCATAATGATTCCTTCTTACTCCTGTAGTCCATCAGAAGGTGTGCAATGCCTGCCATATGGTGTGTCAGCAACAACCACACACATAAACATGTGATTGACAGCAAAAGTGGACAAAACTGGGAGAACTTTGGTATTTCCTAGTAAGGGCTGGGCTGTAAATAAAGTTCAGTATGAAGCAGGAAAATTACAGATCTAATTTATTTCTTAGTCAGTGGTATATAAGGATGTTCAAAGTTGATTCCCACTCATTTTTGTTATACTTCCTGTATTTTTATTGCTCCTTTCATGAAGATCACCACAGTTGCAATTTTTTTCTGTTGAAAAAATACTTTTCCCTTTTAAAACTGTAAACAAAAATCTTCAAAATATATAAAAAATACATATTTTTTCACTAACATTTTCAGTGGCAAGTTTAGACTTTGTTGAAAAACTATGCTGTTGAGAAAAACATTATTACTAACTATTTCATTTTTAGTAAACATTGAAGATAGTAACACTGAATAAAATGTATCCTGGAGGGTAAAAAGTCACTCAAGTTTTGCTTTATACAGGTAGATTTTGATAAATATGTTTTCCATATGAATTTCTCTTTGGAAGCCCTGCTACAGATGAGGCTACAGCTTCACTGGTGTGAGCAGACAGAGACAGTTGTGGTTTGGCTTCCCCATGCTCCAAGGCAGCCAGGCAGCTTTGGCACTGAAACGGCAATGAGCTGCAAGGCTGAGATGAAGGCTCTGACCTTGGAGCTGTCTGAGCAGGCTCTTGCTCAAATGCAAATAGTCAAGTGTGTTTGCACATGGACAACATAGCACCAAACAAAAAGGTGGAGAACCACCACAATTGTGTAAGAATTGTGTGATGTGTTAAAGAAGATGTCAGTAACTGTGTTTAAAAATCTACTGACAATCGAGTAAGCATTTCACTCCACAAGTAGTAGAGTTCCTATGATCTTTTTTTAGAGCATCTATTTTAGCAGTGAAGTTCAGTATTTTAGCAACACAAACAAATTTACCACCTAATGCTGATCTGCTAGAAGGTTGGAAAAATTTTAAAGAATACTTTTACTCGGTCTTTTGTAGTCATATCAGATGGTGATTAGATTTTGAAGATTAAACAGAGAAAGTAGTAATGCTGGGTTTTAAACAAGGCTGTAAAATTTTAGTGCTCGCTGGTATGACTTGAACAACTTGGATCTGTAGGAAAAGGTTTTAAATCTTTTTGGCTGGAAGTAAAACACATAATTGAAGACGAAGTTTGTATCCTTATGGTTGTTAAGTGGAATAATGACATTTATTTTGTGATCTTGATGCAGTTTCCTGAATGATAAAATGCCTACAGAGATTTTGTATGTAAACAGCTTTAGGTGATGCTGTGGTGCTGTGAGACTCCTTCCAAGCTATTTTGAAATATAAGAAAAAACAAAAATTGAGCATGAAAAGGAACTAGGCATTTATGTTAAAACTCCATCTACTCCAGGAAGTGTTAGGAGAGTTAGAACTTGATATTTTCTTGCTTCTGGAAAAGATGAAGCGAAAGATACTAAATGGCCTCATATGAACCTTATGTTAGGATTTATTATCAGCCAGGCTTATCTGAAATGAACTTTCCTGTTGTTCTGTCAAGCCCAAATTTATCCCATGGCTGCCCTTTTCTAGTCTCGATGTTATTTATGCATGCTATTATATATAAACCATGAAGTCCAATGCCCTTTATGGTCACAATAAAACTATTGAAGAGATGAAAAATAAAGGATACCACAACACCATGTTTCCAGCCTTGCAATGGATGTTGATATGACAGTGGATATCCTGAAGTATTATATAGAAATCCTTAAAACATCACAGTCCTTTGAAGACTCTCTGCAAATGCAGTGTTGGGTGGAGATTTACCATTTTCATGTATAGAAACTAAAGATAAACTGCTCTATCAAATCCTGTAATGACATTAAATAGATGATTTAGGACAGCCAAATATCCTGTGAAAGTTCAGATGCACTACAGACTAATTTGTATTTGCTTTGGAAGTTTCCAGAATTTAATCTAAATGCTGTGGATTCAAGTTTGTTCTTCTGAGAAAGCATTCATGAGGAAAGTACTTTATCTAGCTATCTTATCTAATGTTCAGTTGATTTGGGGTCTTTCTTTCTAATTTTTGAAAAGTATCTGATTAAGTGCAGTGGTGAGAAACACAGAGTTCACCAAAACCCTTCCAAAAAGGTTCAGTCTTTTACAAATGCATGAAGAGGTCCCCTGTGATTCACCATAGTGGTTACCACTTCTTTCGACAACAAAGACTTTAGGGAAGAAGTTACTGCTCATACTGGTTCTGCTCACAGCATTGATGACAGCTCATTCTGCTGCTTTTTTGCCCTAGACAACAGCTGAGTTCCTTGCTGTGGGAAATGAAGATCCTACTCCCTTCATTAGAAGATTTCTGCCATTTTGAAAGATGCTAAGCATTGAATAGAGAAAATAAGAATGATTTATAATGCAAACTCATACAGGAAGCCTTCACACTACAAGGTAAAAAAATAGATGAAGAATATTCTTGAAAGAGGGAAAGTATGCATTCAGTTGAAAAAAAAAAAAGTTGATGGCATGAAGAAGAATGAATCAGTGCAGAAACAAAAATTAGCAGAGAAGGAATACTATCACTACTGAAATCCATTCATTGAAAGTGGTATTTGTATTCATGGACCAAGTAAGTGACTGTGTGTCAAAAGTCCTTTGGTTGTGCTGACAAGTGAAGCAGGTATGTGACCAGGTATACCTCTTTGCACAGTCCTTGTATCCTAGTTTTCAGAGGAACCCCCCCGTGTAGTGGGCAGCTGTCCATCCTTACTCCCTTGGCAGGATTTGAACCTGTACGCTTGGGCTTGAAGGAGGACTGTGTTACACACCGAGTGGAACATGCCACAAACATGCATTTCTAAAAGAAAGAGAAAACAGCTGCAGAATGGTGTTGATTGAATGTTATGGAGAAATTCCCTTTTTACTTCGACACAACTATCCTATGAATGAGGCGGCACCTGGAAGTCTTGCCAAGACCCCGACCCACAGGTCTACAGCAGACAAACCTACTGTCCCAAGGGTATTTTCATCTGAATACAAACATAGGCTGGCGAAAGGAAGATGTATACCCATTTAGCTGGTAAGGCACGGAGACCAAGGCCAAGACAAGTCAAACAATGTCCCCAAAGCTAAGTGGCCTGAGTAACCAAGGGTTACTCCCACTACCAGGAGCTTACAGAACTATTTCAGCTGATACTTATTTCTCTTGCTCACAGATCTGAATCAGGATCATAATTTTCAGAATTCTGAAAAAACACAAGGCAAAACTGTACAGTTTTTACTTCTAATAATTTGATTTTTAATAAAAAATAAATTTTCTCATGCCTTATCCACTCAGCTTGTTCTGAGGTCTTATTTGGTTTTCATAACTGCACTCATGAAATTCTTACTAGTACTTGAAATAAGCTAAGTTACAGTGGTACCTCTACTGCAGTGTAGACTACAGTTATATGGATTGAACTTAATCAGATTCAATGAGCAAAGGAAGAGTCTGTGGTGCCAGGCCACCTCTCATGAACTTTTGTGTATTTGTGCAGCTAATCTCTTAATTGGATTTTTATGAGGAATGTTTGCATGTTTAACCAGCTTAATTCTTTTTTCTACATTATGGCCTCTGTTTTCTCTGTACATGTATAGAATTCTGTTGAATGCTACATATAGTTCTGCACTTGGAGGACATGCAGACAAACAAACCCTATGGAAAATAACAATATACAGAACATATCGTGTGACAAACTGTGTTACATTAGTACTCAGGTCATTACTATGTGACAAAACTGCTTCTGTGAATAGCTTCATTTTTCATTCTTCATTCATTGCACTGGGAAAGAATGACTGAAAATGATACTAGTGGGGCTGGATTCCCTCCAGCCAGCAAGGCCATTGTTTGCACAACCTTACTAGGCACAGCACAGGGTGGCACTTGACCAAAGCAAGGCACTTATAGGATTTATGCAAGGATGTGGAATTTTCCACTGATCAAGACAGGTTTGCAGTCCTACAGAGACATACTTTGGTAGAGGACCATAAAAATAACATCATGATGGGCTGAGTAACGTTCAACTAAAGTTAATGTAATTACCAGGAAAAACCCACTGCTAATTAGAGACTGTCCTGTCTTTTAAAGCTGTTATAATCACATTGCTTTCAGAAATGCAGCTGAAGCTCAGTTAATATCGTCTGCTATCTGTGTGCATGTGACAACTTGAGTCAGCTGGAGTGCCTCAAAGGTGGGGGACAGGAGCCTGGCAGGGCCTAAGGTGATTCTGTTACTGAAAAGAAAGGGAACAAGAGTCAAACAGGGGGCTGAGAACTAGTGCAAAATGGAGAGACCAAAGACTGCTGCAAGCACTGCTTCCACTGGAGGTGGAGGTGGACAATGGCATTGCTTTCCTCACCTCTGCCCATCGCCCTTGTATGCCAGCTCTCTTTGCTTTCCAGAGCTCGGGCTTAGGTAAAATAGGCAGTGGAAGCTGCCTCCAACAGCTTTCAATACCTGCCTAGTTCAACTCTTTAGGTACTTACTAAACACAATAGAGTCTAGTTCATGAAAAAAAACCCATACTTTTTCTGCAGTGAAAGACTTATTCTTGATGAATTAAGACATATAAACAGACTAAGCACAAAAAATGCATCACAAGTAAATGCTGTGGCTTACTTCTGAGCAGTGTTCTTGCAGTCCAAACACTGCAATGCCTTTCAAAAAAAGTCCATACCCAAAAACCTATGTACATGTCTTTTGCTTTTCCCTTGATCCTCCAGATGTGAAAGAAAACCCCCAGAACTAATCACTTCCAAGACTAATAACAATAGTATCAACATCAATAATACAATATTTTCTAATTTTGCTGTTATGAAGAGACCCACAGAGCAATTTCTGAATGCTGGGTGTAGAAGACAAACAGGAAGCCTGCTCAAACTCCGTTCTGCAAAAGGAGATCTTGATTTGATATGTGTTTGGTGACAGCTGAAATAATGGAAGTCAGTCCCTAAAAACAGCACTCTACAAAAACCCAGACAGATGCTGAGACATGTAGGCACTGGGGTTCCTGTGGGAGCTTGTAACTAAAGTAAGAGTCAAAGATTAACTGCTGTCTGTGAACTGGTGTCAGGCAGAAAAAGGGATTTTTGTCAGGCCCAAAAGGGATTTGTTCATAGCTATGGCCCTGAGAGAGTGCAGAAAGCGACTGGGCCTGTTGGTCATGGAAAAAGCAGTCTGGGAGCTGTGACAAGAGGAGGAGTGCTCTCTGGGGTTTGAGCCTCTCTGGTGGACAGGAAAGCAAACCTTCTCTGTCCATACTTTTCAGATCCTCACTTGTGTCCAAGGAAATACCCATTTCCGTTGTCATCTCCTGATACAAACCAAATGCAAGGAACTAAATACGTACGAACAAGTCAAGTGACTTAGTTCTCTCCCAGCACACGCTTCTTCTTGAGTCACTATGCGGTTGCATTTTGGCTTGAGAGAGCACATTGTCTCTTCCCAGTTTTCCATACATTTTAGTAGGGTTATGAAGCAGTCTACATTTCCAGCACTTATTCTGTGACTTAGAGATTTTCTGAGCAGGAAAACCGACTGTTAGCAATTACACCCTCAGTTGACTTCATTTTAGCAATGGGGGAAATGACTGGGAGCTCCCAGGAGACTTTACTGTGCTTTTCCCATCTCTTTAGTGGACTTTTCCTAATTGCTCTGCCCCTGCAGACCTCCCCAGGAAAGCAGCAGCATCAGCTTTAATGGAAGCAGCCTGTGAAACCTGTCATCCTTGTCCCCATAACCCTGCCCCTCTGCCCCTTCCATGCCTGGTCAGGGATACAGAGAAGACATCTTCCTGGATTTATTGTAAAATATCTTTTGCAGGGATGAAAAGACCAATTTAAATGACTCTCCAGCAGCTTTGATTACAAGTGGTCGCTTGTGTATAGTGAGAGGAAATGAAACGTTAAATAGTGTCTTTTCCCTTGCAGCTTCCTTGTGGTTTCACTGCTCCCAGGGCTGTTAGATTTGAAATAAATGTTTGCACATTCATAATTCTATCTAAGGATGCAAGTTTATTCTGATTGAGTGCTGTGGTGGCTGCTAGAAGATATTTATGCTTATTCTAATGGTGAGGCCCCTACAAAATGTATACACTGGAAAGAGCTTGCTCCTTGAGCACTTTCACACATCTCAGTCCAGTGTTACAGCCCCTCTTCAGGGGCCTTGTGGTATTCTTGTTCAAACTCCCCCACTTACTTCCAGAGGAAGCCATTACAGTGTTGTCTGACATTCAGCTCTGCTCAGCCCCAGGCGGGGAGCTGTAGGTGTGTGCATGTGGGCAATCAAAGAGGAAAGCAAAGGCTGTGTGAAATGCTTGCCCTAGAAATCCTTTGTGATTCCAACAAGATCTGTATTGTCCAGCCTTAAAATATCACAAATCAATTTGGAACATGAAAGTTGAAGGATTCTTTGTTCTCTGTCAGCATGCACCACATCAAGCCTCTGTTTATTTGCATAAAGATAGCCTTCATTTTTTACAATATGCCTAATCAGAGATTTCCATGATAAGAAGTCTGATGTGTATCACACTGCTTGTTTGCCATCTAGTGGTATACTAAAAAACTAATTTTCCATTGTATTTCATAACTTCAGTGGAAATATGCTTCCAGAACATAAACACACGTTAATTTTTCTGCTAGTTGATTTTAATAATCTATTATCAGGAGACAGCCCATTACTCTGCTCAATGATCATTAATTCCTAGACTTTGCACTTGGTTCTTCAGGAGCAGAGGCTGGCTCAGCATGTGGACAACTTTTGAACTCCACAGGAGAACTGCTGTGTAGATTCAGTTGCTGCTCATAACCCTAGGCCTTATTGCTTTCGGTGTAATCCTGGTCTTTTGTGAGGCCATGAGTACAAATCTATCTATTTTTATACAAGTATAAGGGAATCTCAAAAAGTAGAACCTGAATGGCAGTGTCTCTGTGACAATGGGCCTTCAGTGAGCATGCACGTCAAGTGAGGATCAATGAAACCTCAAGACCCCCTGGCAGGTGTTTGTTCAGCCTGTTCCATGAAACTTTCCTATCCTCAGGATTTCACAAACTTCAGGTGGCACAGGTGGGTCATGGCAGTCACCCTGTAGTGCACTGATCCATTGACTGCTGGAGGCAACATTGCAAAGGGAAAATACCACTTCCTTGAGAAGTCTGGGAGTGCTGCTGGGGGACAGCACATTGCCTCCCCACTGAGCTGCTGTGGGACAGGAACCTCATCCCAGCCAGGGTCTTCAACTGATCAGTCTGAAGAGGCTAAAAAGTCCAGGGAAGAAGGCTAGGCTGGGGCATAACCAACAGTTAAAGGAGGTGAGAAAGTGGTGAAAAAGCATTTCAGGGCATGGGTGACACTTGTACATAATGTCTAGGTTTTGTTTCACTCTATCATAAGAGTATAACTAAGAATGTTTTTCCTTTCTATAATAACTCCTGTGCCATTTATTCCTTTAAATATGTTAGGCACACAGACTATTGCTACAGATAGTAATCACTTGGGTACTATTTACTGGTTGTTGGGAAGAGACAAACTACTGTTACATGGAGCCCAGCGTCCCAGTGCAGCCAGTCAGTCACTGCCTGAAACCTTTATTGTCAGTTAATTTAAAGTCTCCAGAGTTTCAGTAGCTGTTCTGGCAGTATGCTCAGCCACACAGGCCACTAAGGACTTCAAGCAATTTTGATCAGCAGTCATTTCTGATTTAAATAAAAAAGGAACAAAGAACAAAAAAGAAAAGCATCTTGCTTTGGGAAAATTTGACTTGGAGAAAAGTCTCAGATGTGAAACTCCATAGGGAAAGGAAAACTAGGAAGAATCACAGAATGGTTTGGGTTGGAAAGCACCTTAAGATCATCTAGTTCCAAACCCCCTGCCATGGGCAGGGACATCTAGCACGAGACCATGACACCTGAGACTCCGTCCAACCTGGCCTTGAACACTGCCAGGGATGGAGCATTCACAACGTCCTTGGGCAATCCATTCCAGTGCCTCACCACCCTCACTGTAAAGAACTTCTTCCTTATATCTAACCTAAACTTCCCCTGTTTAAGTTTGAGCCCATTTCCCCTTGTCCTGTCACTAAGTCCCTAAAGAAGAGTCCCTCTCCAGCACCCTTGTAGGCCCCCGTCAGATACTGCAAGGTTGCTATGAGGTCTCCATGCAGCTTCTTTCTGCAGGCTGAACAGCCCCAACTTTCTCAGCCTGTCTTCATATGGGAGGTGTTTTAGTCCCCTTATTATCTTCGTGGCCCTTCTCTAGACTTGTTCCAATGTTCTGTGTCCTTCTTATGCTGGGGACAACAGAACTGTATGCAGTAGTCTAAACACTTTTTTGCTTTACTTGAGAAACACTTACTTTTTGTACCCAAAAAGGAAAAAACACCATTTCCCTTGGCTGCAGAACTTAGTTTTTTCACTGTGACAGCAGCGGTAGCCAGAACAGGAGACTGGCTTCACAAATAGTAGAACTGATCCTGTGAATGGAAAAGGATGTTAAATACCTGTAATCTGCTATATGAAACTACTTCTATCGTGCACTTGCTAAGGAGCAGGATGGGAAAGAGAGAAGCTGGAAGAGCTATTTTGGGAAAGAGGCACTGTAATATAATGGGGAAAATTTTGTTTTTTTGGCAAACTCAGTTCACGCAGGAAGTTCATTTACTCTGCAGGGTTTTATGCAAAACTGATTGCCATGCTAGTTTTACTGTGCTTTTAAAAGGGCAATTAAATGGTAGTGAGAAAGGCCAGAACAGCAAGTGGGGGATGAAGTTTTCAGTACAGGCATGATTTCTTCCTGGAAGGAATAAAAGGAACAAGGTTATAGGTGGAAAATAAAGTCTTTGCTTGTTGCACTGATGTAGCACTGTCAGAAATATCTTAATTTACAAAACATACTGCTAATAAGACAGTGAGCTGTGTTAAAATCTGAGGTAGGTCCCTCACTAAACACAGCTAGAAGAGCTGGTGACAGCAAGAAGTGGCAGCAACTGCAGCTGCTGTATGTTGTATAAATATCTCTCCCAAGAACTGGGAGTTAATATATTGGCCTCCTTATATAGTAAATGTCTAGAAATGTATATGTAGTGACATTTGAGGAAGTCATCAAGCTCCTTTTTAAAATAAGAATGGCTCAACAGCATTTTCCTTTTTGTTTCCTTTGGTCTTGTATTGCTCAGCCTTGGAGTAGGGCTATAGGAATCTGTCTGTTCTGCTCTAAAGCTCCATTTGGCAAGGTATTTACCTTAGTTTAGGTACAGCAGCAGACAGATTGATAAAATGGAGCTGGATCCCAGCCTATCAAACTCAGAAATGAATGGACTGACTTGATTCTGCTGTCATGGATTTATTTCAATTTCAAGCCAGTGGAGAGGAAGACCCAGAGGTTTTCTTGGAAACTCAAAACATCATGTTTTATTTTTGCATTGAAATGTTAACAACAGCATACTGTACTGTTTTTAAAATGCTTCTGAAACATGAAAATCATAAGATACTCACAGAAGATGGAAATTGAAAAGTCTGGCCTTTGTAAATTTTATTTGAGTTGCATTCTACATGATAGAAAATAGCTGGAAATTAGAATAAAAGAAATAAAATCATTTGAACCATATAATTTATTTTTTGTATATTTTAAATTATTGCTTATGTTGAAGTTGATTAAATTTTAAAGATATTTCCAGTAAATGATTAAGATGACCTATCAATACTGACACTTCAAAATCAGTCATACAGAAAAAGCTACCAGCTAAGTATGTTTATTATTTTCAAGTACATGTCTTTAAAAATAATGCCAAATAGGGCAAAATATTAAATAACCAAGGCACACTTGTTTTAACTAAAATGTACTTGTAAAACAGAAAAGTTTTTCAGTGTTCAAGGTCAACATGTCTTTATAAGTTTTTATTTGGCATATTATTTACTTTAAGGTGCTTCCTTTACTATTGCTCGTTTGCATTATGTTTCTCCATTTTGCCACTAGCACTCTTCATTTGCTTCTGAAAAACCTGCTGTGTTGCACAATAATTGTTGGATCACGTGTATTTTGCAGAGTATTTGATTAATCAATGAACCTTTATCTAGTCCTGAATAACTAAGATGTCTCAGACAGCTGTCCATGCCACTGAAACTGCAAAAGATGGAAGAACAAGACACTTCCTACTTCCAAGTTACCTGTATTCCATTTGGTGGGTGAGAGCTTACTGCCTCCAGAAGTTATTGCAGGAACAGCCATGGCTTGTTGAAGACAAAACAGTAAAACAGGCATTCTATACCCATTACCTGCAGGAAACAGACACACAACCACAGATCAAGCCAGTGATCACCTCTGTGGGAGAAAACACCTGTAGGTTGATTTGGTAACTGAGTGAACCTGCATGGCTGGGCTGTCCCACTAACAAAACAGCAACAAAATTCCTACTAACTAGAACAGCAACCAAACCTTCCACCATTTTCAGTTTATCAGGTGCAAAAGCAAACAATTAAATAGAGAATAAGGTAGAAAATTGCCTAACCTTTGGAGTCTGTACAGTACTTAAAGAATGTACAAAACTTAAAGAATGCATTTAATATTAAGCCAGTGGATGCTAGCCAAAAGACTTTAACAGAGAAGAATTGCCTTTATAATACAACTTCATCATCATCAACTATGTTATTTCAGTTAAAAATGTCCAGAAAACTGTCAAATGCAGTACTTTTATCCTGAGTTATGTCTGTCACTGTTCTCTTACATTCTTTCTTATTTTGCAGCAGCAGAACACAGTACATCAGTTCTGGAGGATTATTTCGAGCTGCTTGTGTTACTTATGTAACTCTGTAAATACAAAAATATTGACTACATCTCCCTTACAGAGGGAGAAAAGCAGGAGGACAGAAAGCAAAGAAGTCATATGGGCTGCTATATTCTGAGCTGTGTCTTCTACCCTTGTAGTGGCTCAGAGCTAAGTACTGTTGGCAGGATAAAAAAGATGTAATCACATAGATGGTCAGAATCACCTAGCTGAATGAAGAGACAGTGGCAGAGAACAGAAACTGCACCAGGTTTTTTATTTAAGAGGATCCTTGGAAATACTCCACTAATTTTGTCAGATTTCCCATTATATTTAGTTGCTTTAGGTAGTTTGGAAATTTGAGTTAGTCCTCCCAAAACAGATGAGCAACTTGAGCTACTTAGTTTCAATGCCTCATGAGACCCTGAGTGACAATCACCAGAACTCACCCAGTTTAAATGGTTGGCCTTGGCTCAAAGAGGCTTTTACATTGATTTAAACCAAAACAAATCTGTGTTCTTCGCTCTGCTATAGCTTGGTTTCCTTCAGAGCTTCCTTATAAAATCTTTAGCAAGTTCAAATACTTCTATAGCACTCTGCACTGAAGCTCAGTTTCAAATTGCAACTGCTGAGTCACAGATATTAGAGGGAGAATTAACCTATTACATCATTTATTTCTTAGCCTCACAACAAATTAGTCTCAAGAGATGTTGTTCCCAGTTCTTCCAATGAGGAATTATTTTATAATCAACAAAGAGGTCATTATGACTTGGAAGTTTTTCCTGACATTTGGCCAAATAATTATTTGTAATTTTTTTTTCCATCTTAACATAATCATATCAGCCTGAGTGACCTAAAATCACCTTGTATATGCTAGTAACAAAGCTGGGAGTCAGGGAACAGTGACTTTGAAAGGAAAAAGTAGATTAGGCTGTCTTATTAATTACAAGGACTGAACTGGTAGTTAAGCTCCTTGTTTTGCCAAAGCTTAAGCACCTGTGAGAAAACAACAGAACTATTTATGTGGTTCAGCTGCTTTTTTGATTTCCCTTTTCTTTTTTTTTAACATTTTGCCTTTAAAAGCATCTGATTATTGACACAAAAATACTGCCTGCTTTGTTGTACTTACACTTTAATTTAGGAGTTGCACAGCTTAGTATTTTCCCAAAATATTAGTTGTAATACAGCATAGTCTCCATCTGTTCTGTAATAAGCAACACAGATTCTAATATCCTCCCATCTGTATATGTATTTTTAGTCACACATTTAAGTTTGTAATATCTCTGGTCCAGTCTAAGTTTCTGGCAAAAAACATAAAACTTGTTTGTTCAAGAATTTTAAATTATGCTTGTGTGGGCATGTGTATGTATTTTGAGTTCTTAACTCTGAGGAAATGATTTAAAATCTGTGTGTTTGCAATAAGACATTTCCGAATTCTCTTAAATTTTCAAAAGTTTCTATTCTTGGATTGTGAATCATATACATAGCTGTCAGGAAAACACCATAAGATGGTGAAATGAGAGGAAGGAGAAACCCGAACTAGAACAACACTGGGCAAGGTATATTGGTAAGCACTTTTTAAACACAGACCAAGGGTTTTGGGTTTTTTTTTTCACCTTACCATGCCCATGACTTGTTTATGAGGGTTTGGAGGACAAACCTAACACTTAGAGTGATTGACAGGTAACCAAAGGGAATAAAAAAACATTCCAAGTGAGACTCTTAGTTGTGTTCTTGTGAAAGTGGTAGAGAATAAGGGAATAGAAAACCAAATTAGTTAACTAGACATGGAGTGAAAGAAAAAAGACATTTTCACTGAGTAAAGAAAACGTAACCACAGGAGAAGCAGAGCTTGCATTCAGAGCTCTTAAGGGTTTGTATTGCTCCATGCTCCTTTCGATGAAACTACTTCCATGCTGAGAACAACCACCTATTTAAGAAACAGTGCAAACATACTCCAATAACAGATATTAATGCAGCAATTGAGAAACCCAGGCCAGATTTCTGCTCCAGGACTACTTTAAGGAAGTTAGAAGGTCCTGGTCCCACGTATTCCAAATTCACAATGTAAATCCAGTGTGTGGGCTCTATTGTATGTGTGCAAAAGACTCTATGTTGCAAGTGATACAGACCTGTTTCCCAGGGAACGTGACTGGGCTTCCCATTTCCTGGGTGCCAACATGGTTGCTGGACTTACCTGGCAGCGCAAAAAGGAAGCATAGATGCATGGACAAAGAAGTGACATGAAGTCCCCAGTCTGGATGACTAGGGGAGTATAAGACCTCCTGTGGAGCACAGTGATGTTCAGACTTGCTGCAGCTACTCCCTCTGTTCAGTGCAATGGACACATATGTACCTGAAGGCTGGGGTCCTAGGACCTGAGCCGTAAGAGCCTTTCAGCACTTTGCAGAAAGTATTTTGGTGGTCTTGGGCAAGTCACTCAGTCTTTGTGTTTCAGGTTACCATCTTCTTATTTTAGAGAGGTGATGTGAAGATACACTCAGGATTACTTGCACTTGTGTGAGGACTTCAGTCCCTGATGGTGTAGGGATCAGGGTTTTCTATTAGAAGATCACAGCATAGCCATCTCAGCCAGAATTCTGGCCCTGATGCCAGCTCATAGAATCATAGAATCACAGAATGGTTTGGGTTGGAAGTGACCTTAATGATCATCTAGTTCCAACCCAGGGAAATCTTCCACTAGACCAGGTTGCTCAAAGCTCCATCCAATCTGGCCTTGAACACCGCCAGGGATGGGACAGCCACAGCTTCTCTGAGCAACCTGCTCCTATGTCTCACCACCCTCGTACTGAAGAATTTCTTCATAATATGTAATCTTGATAATGTTCTTTAAGGTCTCTTCCAACCCAAACCATTCTATGATTCTCTGAGAAATACCGTAGGAAGTTCTCATTACCAGCACCAGTAGCTAATCCTTTCCCTGCTCCCCCACCGCAATCTGCCGAGGCAGCTATGGTCATTCGACAAAGGAGCCTAGCACTAAATAGTGTATGAATAAATAAATAAAAATATTTCTCTTCGTCCATTATAAATTGTAGCATTCCATTGGAGTTCCCTAAATCTTTGTATTACAGAATCGTAGAATCATAGAATAGTTAGGGTTGGAAAGGACCTTAAGATCATCTAGTTCCAACCCCCCATGTTGCACTAAACCATGTCACCCAAAAATTGTTGCAAAAATTATAAATAATAGCAAGCAGGAAGTCTGGTCCACTTTTTGTTTGACTCTTGTTTATTTTTAATACCTCTGTTAAATTCTTCTGAAAGGAAGCTCTCACAGTAGTTTCATTTTACCCTCCTGCAGAGATCTTTTTAATCTTCAATTCCTTTTGTAGTCCCTCTCCACACTTCATGTATAATCAGTAACTTCTTACTGAGGTGAGGTTCACAGATGTTTGCTTGCTGCTGCAGATATGCTAGTCCAGCAAATGCATAGTGACACTATATGTAATTTGGAATTATCTTCAATTACATTCCCTTAACATTCTTGTGTTTCCATTGCAACTGCACTTTGGGCTAAGGTTTGCAGCAGAGCACTGCAGATGTGCTGAATTTCAGGAAGTACCAGGAAAGCACGTCCGAAGAAGCTGTGTGGTGAGCTTGGTGGAATAGAAATGATTTTACTTTTAGAAACAAAGTTACCTTTAAAAACACCAGACTATTGACCAGATGTGTTCTCTCGGATAACAGATCTTAACAGGTATTTTGGCCAATGACTCTTGAAGAAGATAAAAGAAACAATAAGTCAAAGGGAGATTTTTCATTTACTTCAATGGGTTCTGAACCAGAAAATCAAACACAGAGTGGTCATTATTAAAAATTCTACCAATTATCTAGTAATCATTTCTCCTACTTACTGAGTTTCCCCTTTATTTTGATTTAGCACTTGAATAGTTTTATTTTTAAATGTCATGATCAGCTTTGAGAAGTGCAAAATAAAACCATAGCATTTTAGGTCTCCAATTAGAATAACTACCACAGCATGCTTTTGTGAAACTAAGGAAACAAGGGCCTTAGAAAAAATATGAAACAATACAGAATAAAATTATAAGCAGATGGAGTAATTTTACTTGTAGCATACTCTGGTTGAAGTACTTGAGGCACTGTGACAATAACAATTCACTGCTGCATGTACTGAACATGTTGTGATTTAAAGGATGACTTCAAAAGGAAATGTCACAGGCAGGTTGAAATGTCAATTAGTGCAACATTTCTTAATAATCCATAGTTTCATTTCTTCCCCTGTGAGTGCTAGGGAAATGGAAAATGTTGCACATTTAATCCACTCTCCACTAATTTGATCCTTTTGAGCTTTTCATGGTATATTTTATTCCATCTTGGTCATTTAGAAACAATGTTCTACCAGAGTGCAAGAGAAAATGGTCTTACAGGGGAACTGTTAATTCAGTATAACAGCATGTGGGAGGAAAAGTGCATTCAGATTGAAGGCCAAATATAAGATACATAAGGTAACATCTTCTGCTTTGTTCAGGTTTTGTTCAGGAGAGGCATGAAGTGTGGTGGGAGGTGCAGGACAGCTGCCACCACTGGTGCCGAAGGCACCAGGGAAGCACAGCCCTGAGACTTCCAGCCAAAATTTCAGACATTTTCAGTGGTCTGGCCACTGCCCTTTTCTGCCACCTGTGTCTACTTCAAGAAAGGAGGCTGGGGCACTTGGAGACTCCTTCCATGAGTGCCCACAAGAGGTAGGCTGAGTTGGCTTAACTGTGCTCTGAGGCAATCCTCAAGAGAGATTTGGGGATTGGTCCTTATACTTTATAATAGCAGTGGGCCCGTCTAGACAGGAAATTGTTCAGAAATAACTATTGTGGTGGTGAAATTCCCACTCAGCATAAATCTGCTTTAACTTTCAAGTCTGGACGAGCTTTTATGCTCTATTATCTATGTAAAGGCAATAATTGGTGTGAAATCAGCAAACAGAAGTGGAAAAAAAAAAAGAAAAAAGAAAACTAGGTTTTGAACAGGTGATACACTTAAAGAAACAGTTGTTTTATTCCAGGGGGAGACCTGAGCTGCTGATTCAGGTATTGGGTGTGAGGATCAGCATGATGTCGTGCTTGGCATAGGTAAGTGTTATCAAAGGCTGTCCTACTTTAGCACTGGCCTCCTCTCAGCTACTTAACACGACAAAACATTAGGCTTATGCAGCTAGACTGTTTCCAGGGGTGAGGTATCTTTGCTTGACATGCTGTTGTGCTGTATAGATGTACTGTCTGCTGTCATCTGCTGTTTGCTAAATTCGGTATCCTCTTTGCAGCATCACCAAGTCACGTAATCAGGCTTCCACAAGAGAGGAGAGAAGGCATCAACTTTAAATGGCCTCACTTCTACCAAATCTTTGGGTCTGAAGAGTCTATAACGGTTACTGAGCAGACTGGTCAGCTGAAGATATTTTTGTGTTCGTACCTAGCCCTCCCCCTTCGCAGTGACCGCAACATGGTTTTTGGGGTCTCTTCCAATTAATTGGCCCTCAGCCCTGGCACACTTGCTGAAAGCAGCCCAGGTACAGTCCATAAATTAAGCTGAAGTGCAAACACAAAAACATGACCTTTTTTTTATGTCTCAGCCTGTGTGAGCTCTAAAATCTCTTCTGAAACTGGACAATAATAAGGCATGAAATTTTCCTTGATTAAAACCAGACCCAAGATTATCCACAGTAAACGTTTATAAGTAAGACAGCAGCAGTAAATTGTTCTGTTGCCAATTGTGATTTTATTGCAAGTCCTGTCTAGAAGCTGTTTTTCTCTAGGGCTCTAAGAGGTCTGTGAAAATATTCAATTTTTCATTAAAATAGGTTTCTAGCTGGGATTGGAAAAAAATTTTATACAGAAAATGCTGTGCAGAGGGTTGAAGACAAGAAGTTAGGCAAAAAGAAATCCATACTGCTTTTCCTATGCTGTCAAGATTTTAAGAAAAATCTTATGATTATGCAGAAGAAGATATTAACCCCAAATTTCAAACATTCTGGGTTAGCAATACTGAAATTGTCTCTATGGGAACTACCTCAGGCTCGCCAAGTATTTTTAAGTCTTCCTTTTCCTGTTTTACAACACTTTCATGTGTTTAAACAGATTTCAGAAATATTTACTCTGGCTTCCAAAATTTTTGGATGAACCATCAGCTATCCAAATTTCTCACAAAACAGCATGTCATTTTTAAGAGAAAACTCTTGAGTTACCTCTTACTTTACTGTTGAATATGGTTTACTTTTACATATTCAACTTTACTGTTGGATATGCGGCCTTTTTTGCAAAGCCTGAAACAGCCCTCAGGACACATGACATTTGAGGGGACACAGTGCTGGCCTGCTGTAGCATCCCTCCAGGGCGGAGGTGGTAAGAGTGCTGCTTCCCTGGCTGTAGTGCAGCCTTATGACTCCATTCACATTCTGGGACATGCATGGCAATAAGAGATTCAAAGTGTCCACTGACCTGTTTCCCATGTATTTGATTTATAGAATAAGATAGGAACTAGAAAAGCTGTGCTGTAAGTGAGAACTCTTAAAAAAAAGAAAAGAAAAGAAAAAAGCCAGTTCACTTAAGCAGAATAAGATGAAAGTCAATTTTGTGGCCCACTCTTGGTGCAAAAGCATTGGAAGATTGTACAATTTACAGACTTGTCATATCATGATAGCCTGGGAATGCCTTCCTCTTGATGGGAAGAGTTCAGAATTAATGTTGGGATGACAATTTGCCTTTGGCTTTAGAAAAATGATAGCAATGGGCAATGTCCAGTTTAGTCCTTTTTCACAGAAGAAAAGTTGAATGGAAGGGCAAAGCCGGGACACGGGCTAATTGATTCTACTGGAAATGGTGGAGGAACTGTGCTTACAGTTTGTGTTTTGGTTCAAAAGGCACGGGAAATGCGGTTTTTGCAAGATTTGTTACTCCTCTTCATAACGTCCCCTCTCCTAAGCCACTAGAGGGCGCTGAAGTCCACTTTAACAGATCAGCTTAGCGGGTCGGCAGTTCTGAAGACTATGAACTGAACATGTTTTCCAGAATTCTTGCTCTTTCTGGGCTTGCTATTGTGAACGAAATGTGTGGGGTGAATATAATCACAAGAAAATAAGGATGTAGGGAAGAGGATATTTTGAAGGGTAGCATCACCAGGTGACTTCCACCCCTTAGGAAAAAGCATGGCTTTCTGGAGTTTGGTGGGGTGTTATCCCTCAGCAGCACTGGGAAGTCAGACATATATGTAGTAGACTCCCTGTGTGTGCACAAGAGGCTTGTGATTTCATGCCACTGCCTGTGAAGCTGCTTGCATTATGTCAAGCCTTACCTCAAGCCTTAACTCCATAGCTTGTCTTCTAGTTGCAGAGGAGCAAAGTAGCTTGGTTCTGCTTGCTATTGAGTGTGAGGTATGGGCAGAGTGACTACTCTAAGACACAAGGAAAGGCTCCTTTAGAGCAATACTTCTTTCTCCTTGTAGAGTTGAATGCAGTGGCTGGGCTGTTCTGTTCTTTATTTGTGGATTTTCTCAGCAGAGAACTTCGGTGCCCCCAGTTACCAAAGAAGAGCACTTCCTTGTGCTCTTTGCAGTCTAGAGTAACACACAGACCTTTGAATGTGTTTAGAAACATGCAAAGTTTTAAAACACCTCCAGAAATTTTTCCTTTTTGTTCCTCTCCCCATTTGCTTTTCCCAACCCCTTTATTAAATAGACCTGTCTTCTTACAAGCCATAGTCTCAGTCTGAGGGGTTTCAATTAAGACCTGTAAAATGATGTTAAGTTTTTGGCAGCTCTTTCAGGACTGATACTGAAAGCTGGATCTTATGAAGAGAGAGTATGTCATTGGGACAAACCATTCACTCACTCCTGTTCTAGAAGAGTGTGAAATATTGGTCACTGAAATACAAAAATGTCACCCTGAGTTTTATGGCTTTTGCTGAAACATATATTATTTGATGGGTGACAGCTAGAGCAGCTGACTCCACAATCCAAAGAGGGCAAAATGGTTTCCAAAAATAAAATGCTAAAATTGCCAGAAACCTTCCTAAAATACTTTGCCTACGACATATAAGTAAACATACTGCAGCGTAGACTGGCTCTGCTGGCATTTCCTTGAAATGACCTGCATAACGCCAGTGGCCCTTTCATTCCAGATTAAAGAGTAGCTGTTCAAAGTGACTTCTGTTATTCACTTAACACACGGTGCTTACACAGCCCTGTCTTTTGAAGGGCTGACGCTGGATACAAATCAGGCATAAGATGTATGTTTTCCCTCAGGGTTAATTTTGCCTTTCCAGAAATGAATTACACATTTGCATAAGAAATAATATTTCAGACAAATGTATGGCTACCAGGGTGATTAGTGATAATGGATGTTCTTTTTAAGCAAATCTTTTCCTTATTAGCAGTAATATGAAAGATATTAATGTATATGTGAGTAGCCACCATGTTTATTGTATAGAAAGACTTGTTAACTCTCCAGCAAGATAGTGTGAATAGGATTAATCTCAGACATTTTTATAGCATCTGACTTAGTCATTTGGACTCCTTCTATGGTAAGTAAAGGAAAAAAATGCACTTCTAAAATTTTTTTCACTTCATCTTAATGTTGATGACTATAATATATTATGTAGTCATGTCTGAGAAGTATACATTCGTCTCCTCTAATGACAAAAGAAGTCTAGATGACTATATGGGTTGTATATTATATATTTTGGCAAGATTAATCCCACCTGCCCTGTTGGTGTGGTCATGCAAATCTCACATTTTTTTGTCCTAAATTGCCAAGCACGGTGTCTGTCCTGCATGTATGGTTGCTGCAGCTCTTGGGAGTGAAAAGCATAAACAGCAGACGGCTGCCAATGCAAACAGGGGCTTGAGAGAAACTGCAGCTACCAGGAATGACTGGGTAAAGTTCAGTTATTCTGAAGAAAGTCTCTTGCCCAGCCTGGGACTCTTTGGACATGCAGGAGCACATTACCCTTCTGCAGCTATGGGATTTCTGGAGGAACTGCGTGGGTAGGTGTAGCCAAGCTGCTGCCTGAGGAAAGCCTGTCTAGTGGGCTTTGGGTTAGGGGTAACCCAATTCCATTGCCTGTACACCTTTGCAGGTTGCCTCTTGGGGCCCTTCTCAATCCCATCTGCCAGCATCCCTCCAGGAGTCATGAGTGCACTTTGCATGCAAGGAGGGCAGTGGAAGAATGGAGAAAGAGGACTCTGATAAATCGCTTAAAATGCACTATCACTCTTCATGGAGTAGCTTAATCCACTGTCTGCTTTCTTGCTTAGTCCCCTACTGCGGGTATGTTGATTGTTTTATGGGTGAAAGTTCTTTTCTCAAAATAATAAAGCTTTCCTCTTAAGGTGTGGTTTGAATTAGCAGTAATTCAGAACATTTTTTTTGTTTGTTTGTTTTAAGAGGGCATAAGTGGAATTATAAAATGCTTGATAGTATTTTAATTTCTTCTGGATTACTTTCATAAGCATACTTTGGGTCTTGAGGGATGTTCATACTAAACACATGGCTTAGTTCCAAATACCTTTCTTCTTAAAACCCATGTGTTTTGGGCCAGATAGGATGACAGAATATCTATTACTTTTATAGCTCACATGTTGGGTTGACAGCATGAAAAATGTTTTATCCTTGTGAGAAAATTAAACATTCCTGCCTAATTTAAAAAAAGGGTTGTCTAAAGGACTTGCTTGCTGTAAGCTTCTATATGTTTCTGGGATCTTTTTCTGTTCTTTAGGAACAGTTCTAAATTCTTTTGCAACTATCTCTCATTATTTAGGAACTCATTTTGTCATTTTAATTGTAAGTGGTTTACAAATTCCTAAAAAATCCCTGTGGACATCTAGTCCATTAAGGGGACAGGAAAAGGGAGGGTGTTTTTTGCAGTGAGGGATATGCAATATGAAATATTCCTGGGCAAGATGCTGCAGTTTAGTGGCTGATTGTATAGTTCATTCAATATTGGATGAGGAGCAAGTTTTCCTTGCAAGTAATGGTGTCTGTAAAGGTGTTTTTTATTTGTTTTTTAAATAATTCTCCTGGGAAGTTTAGAAAATAATTAGGAAACCCATTTAATAAAAAAACCCTTAAAAATAAATAATTACATTCTTAGAAAAGATAAAGTTTATTGAAATAGCAGTTAAGTTTATCTCACTCTTCTTCAGGCTAATGAATGAAAATATATTCAGCTGGTGAAAGGTATCTTTAGAAACATGGTATCATCACAGCTAAATCTTTTTGATTGATCCCATGCAGTAAGCAGGACACTCGTGGCAGCCTCATAAAAATTAGTCTTTCCTTGAGCTTCAAATCTACTTTAATTTCTTTTGATAATTTCTCTCATTGCTGCTATCTCCAGCACTGGTGGCACATACCCGGAGTACTGGGTCTACTTTTGGGCTCCCAAGTGCAAGAGAGACAGGGAAATACTGGAGTCAAGCACAGCAAAGGAGCATGAAGGGATGGGAGCATCTGACTGGAGGAGAGGCTGAGAAGACTGTCCTGGGTTCAGCTACAGCAGT
>NW_009924149.1:71292-72537 GCF_000696875.1 Nestor notabilis | reverse complement strand
TCACCGACAAAGTTGTTAAACAACACAGGTCTCAACACTGATACCTGAGGGACACCACTCATTACTGGTCTCCAAGTGGACATTGAACCGTTGACCACAACTCTTTGTGTGCGGCCATCCAGCCAGTTCTTTATCCACTGAGTGGTCCATTCATCAAATTGATGTCCCTCTAATTTAGAGACAAGGAGGTCGTGTGGGACAGTCTTGAATGCTTTGCACAAGTCCAGGTAGATGACGTCAACTGCTCTGCCCCTGTCCATCAGTCCTGAAGCTCCATCATAGAAGGCCACCAAGTTGGTAAGGCAGGATTTCCCCATAGTGAAACCATGTTGGCTGTCACCAACCACCTCGCTGTTTTTCATGTGCCTCAGCATTCTTTCCAGGAGAATCTGCTCCAAGATTTTGCCAGGCACAGAGGTGAGACTGACTGGTCTGTAGCTCCCTGGGTCTGCCACCTTCCCCTTCTTGAAAATGGGGTTACATTTCCCTTCTTCCAGTCATCAGGAACTTCACCTGACTGCCATGACCTCTCAAATATTATGGACAGTGGCCGAGCAACTTCATTTGCCAGCTCCTTCAGGAGCCGTGGATGGATTTCATAATATCCCAGCAATCAGGATACATAGCAATTGGTGCTGAGCCATGCTGCTTTAGAGAAGCTGGTGCTGATTCAGATGGGGGCTGAGAGGCAAGAGTGATGAGAACCCCAGATCTGACTCAATATTGAAGAATTTCTGAGACTTTGTGAAGTTACTGATAGTAGAAGTATGCCCATGGCTGGACAGCTTCCCTGTAGAAATTAACCACTCTCAAGAATCTTGACAGAGACTGTTTTCTTTTGTCAGGTTGGCTTTACATGAGTGCATGTAGAATAGCACCAAAGACAACTGTGAAGCATTTTAAATGATCAAAAAGTGGTGAGGTTGTGTTTATAGGCAAAACTGAGACTCTAGAGAGTCCTAAAGGAGAGATTCGAGGACTTACATCCCTCTGGAAGTGTGAAGTGAATGGACACTGGCCTGGAGTCACTTCACTTAAGATAGTCCCTGGAGGGTTAAGTGTTGCCTCTTGTAATGTTCCCCCTCTAGCCTTAAACAGATGGACATATTATGATGTTTGCAGAAGTGATTGAAGTGTATTGCAAACCAAGCTGTCTGTTGCCTACTTGTGCATAGCCTTTGGGTTAGTTGGTATGCTCTGTGTGGGATGATTGTGCTCTCATGAATGTACTCTGTGGACAATGAG
>NW_009924149.1:62065-71261 GCF_000696875.1 Nestor notabilis | reverse complement strand
GGACAAAGAAAATAATTCCGCAGGAGGGGAAACAAATTCAGAAGATAGGGTGAGGCCTTAAGCTTTAAAAATGTTAAGCTGGCAAGTGTATGTCTGAATTCTATTTCTGTATAATCTTTACAGGAAGCAATCACAAAGGTCAATCACACAGACAATTCCCAGATGTTAATTGTCTTTGATGGGCCAAGATCATGTCAGGCTCAGGGTCAGGTTGTATCCCAGAGTGCCTCTGCAGTGGTTTTGTCAACACACAGCAGTTCATGTCCAGGTTTCCTCCTGGCTGGAAGCTGGAAATGTGTTAAAAACTAGACACTTGGTTTTGCTGTGAAGTCCATGGTGTTTCTCAAAGGCATTACGACAGCACTTTATCCAAAGTCTTTGGGTATAAAACTTCACAGGAAAATTCTATTAATATTCTGAGGCTGCATGTATTTGTCCAACTGGGTTGATAACTTGGCAAGTAGGTTAATACATGTTAATGCTTGTTTTTCCGTTCAGGTTTCATTAGTGAGTGAAAGGATGTCTTGTATAATAATTGTTATGCTACATCCATTTCTTTCCACGCATTTAAGAAGAATAGATAATCATTTTCTTTTCACTGTTATCATTACAAATGAATCAGAGAAAAGCAGTAGGTGTCAGAGGTGGTAAGTGACTTCTCAGGGGCTGTTCTTGTAATGAACTTCATACATCTACTGTGGAAAATTAAGTTTGAAACTTTCTCCATTCCCTAACCTTTAAAGTTAAAAGGGATTTATATGTTCTGAAGACATATAAGTCAAATAGAAGGTTATACTTAGCTTTTTGGATGCAGACTTCTTTACTCTTTTTTACATTGTTGTTCAGACCTTATTAGCTTCTTCTCTCTTTTGCCTTCCAGTAGATCCTAGTATGCAAGGGAGTCATGAGGGAACAGGAGAACCAGCTAATTTATTTTCAAATTTAAACAAAAATGTTCTTCTCCAATAATAACTGGAGAAAAGAAACAGCACAGCTCGAGCAGTGCTTATAGTACACTCCATTTTGCAAGAAGTGTTTAGAGTGCAAGTTTGGCAGGGAGATCTACTATATATATAGACACTGTGACAGGGTAGTCAGCTTTGATTAATGGAGGGCTATGAGCTTAAGACATATTTCAGTAGAGATTTTTCTTAATACATATCTGTAATCAGGTGACCATGAGAGAATCTAGGTTTGTTTGCTTAAATGTTTCCAGCACTTGCTGCTACAAGACTGAGAGCTCAAAGTATGCGTGCTCTGAAGGTGCAAAATAAAAACTCAAAACAGGACAGTCCTTAAATGTACCGTTGCTTTTTAAATCAAATTATTTTCTGAATACTTGAGTTAAGTATGCTGGAGGAGTGTTTCACAGAAATCTTGATCATACATGTAGGCTCTATCCTTAGGAGACACTGTCTATTATATATGGCTTACAGTACAACTGCCATTGAACACAACTGCTGCCATGTGTATATTTAGTTTTATCTCTCAAAAAAGGGAACTAGAGCACTGAAGAGCCAAGGCTTCTAGCCTTTCTTCTTCACTGCTGTCCTATGTCCTAGGCTTGATTTGTCTCTGAGGCAAAGAGGAGGGGTGACAATTGCAAGCTGTCTATTACCGCCTGCAACATGGCTGTGCCAGCTCCCCAGAAGCACATACCACCTTTCCCTGAATGGTATGGAAAGGAAACCCTGCCACCTCCACTGTCTTGCGCTCCCAATGCAAGGAAAGCTCTGCTCGACATCAGTAGAAACACAGCCTGTAAGAAGCACAACACTGGGTTTCCAGGTCACTCCTTCTTTCATTTATGATCAGCACAACATAAAGTCCAGATGATTTTTTTCCCATCTGTCTTCTCTCAAAGGTATATTGGACAGATACACTCCAAGCGAGTAGAAGCTCCTTTGTTTCTAAATACCAGCATGAATGCTTAGAAGGCAGACACTTTTACTGAATGCAGCTCGCACAGTGTGTCTTTCAGTGATGTCTCAAAAGCATTGCAGTAGGAAGAAGCAAGCACTGTCACATACAGTAAACTTAGGTAAGAAGTTTTACCTATGGTAAATAAAAGTCCTTATATAAAAAGCCTGTGGAGCAACACCAGAGAGCTGTCCTTTGAACATGCTTTGAACCTTAATTCCTTGCACTACTTTGTCTAAGGTTCATTGATTGGTACCACCAAGTCATTAAAGATACTTGCCTGGCATGCAACTGGTCCTGAGTCTAGCCAGAGCTGTCTCAGACTTGAGGTACCCCATGGCAAGGCATGGTGGTATCATGTCCTAATGCAAAAGTAGATGCCACAGTGCATGTATTTTACAAACCTGGACTCCTAAAGAATACATAACTCGACATGCAGGAGCTTTGGTTCTATAAAGAGTGCCTAAAAGTGATGGCATTGCCTGAGATTGTAATAGGAGAAATCCAACAATGTGAAGGCATCTCTCTACATTGAGATAGCAGGAAACATGTCTAGGACATCACCCATCTCTCAGACCCAGCTGAAGTGCCACTGCTATAATGGAGGCAATGACATGCATTAGGATTTTGCCCTTTAGCTCATCCCACAGACTAAGCTTTGCCAGTGTCTTTTGAAAGATCAGTGCTCTGCTCACCCTTTTTCAAGAAGTTGTAGCAGCATGACTGGCCATGTCTAGTATAATAAACACTGAGTGAAAATGTTTCTCTGGCAATCATAAAGCCAGAGGCACAGTCTCTCATAGCTGGATCAATATGTAAGCCCAGATTTCAGCCCTCATTTGCTGGCCCTGGAGTGCACTTCTGCGAAATAGTTCTCAGCACCAGGAGCAGGGGGGTCTGTAGAGGTAGGTGCAACTTGAAGCACATTAAAGCAAAGTACAGAATTAAACCCAATTTTCTTAAAGCCTCATTAGACTGACTCCCTAATAACCACCTTTTCTGTTGTATGAATTCAATGAAAAAAGTCATTTCTATGTAGCAATAAAGCAAGACACCTATTTTCAGGAAAAAGTCCAGGACGCAGTGATACACAAACTGGAGTGAGGTGCCAAAACCTTGGAGACACCCAGTGTCTCTCCTCTGTGCAGACCCTGGGCAGAACATGTGCTATATGAATACATCCCAAGATGATCCCCACAATGGCCATCATTAAGCCCATTTTCAGATTCTTTCCAAGCTTTACATAGAGCCCTCCATGGCAGCAGGGAGTGGATTCTTTCTGGGAGGGGCAAAAGGGGAATCCATTAGGACTTTGGCATTGCAATCCATGACTTTCAGAAATGTATATTGGTGATGCAAAAACATATATTATGTCAGGATCACACTGGTTCATTCTGGAAGTATTTATATCTAATTGAAGTTACAGACATAAAATTCTTATCCATTATACCAGACTGTCTGCATAAAGCTTTTGACTAATATTCCTATTAGAGTGGGAAATGAAAAATAACACATCATTTATTTCAAATCATATCACTGTTGAAGAACTATTTAATAAAGAGATTAAATCTTTTCATGGGGTCACCTCAATATAGTATTTGCTTATCAGAAAATGTATTTGATTACAGTCCTACTAGAATAAGTCTATTATAGGATAATTTGTTAGTCATAATGGACCTTAGCAAATTCAGAATTATACACTAAATCGTTCCGAGGTGGCACAAATAAATGGGTTGACTGGTGGTGGCAAGATTCCTGTTCACAGATATTAACCTTGTGAAATAGATGAGAAAATGTAAAAAGCATAGATTATTTAGGTGACTGGGTGAAGTATAAACATTATGCCATATAGTCTGGGAGCTACAGGAGATGAGGTGAATCAAAGAGTGTTCAGAAAAAGGAGGCAGAGGTTATTTTAAGATATAAATATGAAACTTTCATTCCCATACAAGCAGGCAAATAAGGATACAGCTTAAATTAGCTGAGATTTTGTGTTTGCAAATGGTGTTTACTTTGAGATCATCTGTAATGCTGGGGAACATTCCTGATTGCCATAGGATATTCCTGAGTCCATAAATGTCCAGGAGATCCCATCACTCTTATTCAGTGGGTGCAAAGACCAAATACGTGCTCAGCCTGGCAATCCCTGAAAGAAAGTCTGCCAGAAACAGCCAGTCTGCCAGAGTCAGCAAGTGGGAGCCACTCTGAAAGCAGCCTAGGAGAGAACTGTGGGCATTTCAGTAACTTCTTTTTTCAACCAGAAAATTTTGTCTAGATGATCACAAAACCATGATGTTTTTTACAATCCCCTTACTCCAATACCCCTTCTTACCTGATACTGAGTATACATGGCACTGGTATACTTAGACTATAAACTGTGTTGGGCAGTGACTGCCTCCTCAGCAGATATCATATGGTCTCAGCAAACATATCCTGTCTTAGCATCTTACACCAACAAGTCTTAGAACTTAGGTGAGCTGATTTTGCTTTCCATTATAGAATTTATTAAAAAGCAGCAAAGTTGAGCATACCTGGGTAGAAATCAGTACTTATTCTCACTAGAAAAAAAATTATCTACTGAAAAAAATGAAATTAAATGTTGTTCATCCAGGCCCTGATTAAAACCTTTTGATATTTCAGAAATTAGCTGATTTATATTTTTTTTACCCTTGTAACATATTTAATACAGGTTAAGTAACCATATCCCCAAAAATTCTGAAGGTTTACTTATGAGATCTGGTTTCAAGTGCATCACTTATTACATGAAGTAAAGATCCTTAGGTTATGTTTTTTTAACGTATAACATAAATAAACTGCTTAAAGTGCAGCAGAAAAAAATTAAAAAGTGTTTTAGAAGCCATTTTAGAAGCCAAATTCTCCAATTTGACATTGGAGAAGCTTGAAGAATGTAAAAAGAAAGAAAAGGAGAACAAGGTAAACCACAAAGAGGGAACAAATGGTGGGAATTTTTCTTGCTTCTTCAGTTTCTAATGTTCTTATGTGAAACCGTACTAAAACATATATACTTCCTTATATCATATTTAGTATTAATGCTGGCACTTGTTTACTAAATACTTGAATAAGCACTTCGCTATTGGGCAAGTACTTACACAAATAAAGGGGAACCAAAGTTTTTGAAACAAAGAGTAATTCATGGATGAAAAAAGAACAGGTAGGGTGGTAGGGTGCAGGATATGATCTTCGACATGATAATTTCAACATAATGTGGCATTATCCTGGCAGTCAACTACTTCATGAGCCAGGCATATATTTAGTTACATCATAAGAAAAAAAAATACTGTGAAGTGACAAGCCAGAAAACTAAGTAGAAGGCAATCAGTGTAAAACAACGTGCTAATCGTCAAAACAGTCTGATTTACCATAAGCCATTAAAATGTTTTTAGGATGAGGGTTGTTTGTGGGAAAAATCTCTCTTAGTAGGGTAGCCTCTGTGCCCCCCGTGGCTGAAATCAGGAAACAGAATGTTTCTGCCTTTCGCTATGGGACTGGAAAAAGGAGAGTTATTAACATTGGCACAACAACTTTTACTACTTTAGCACAAAATGTTCTTAAATGAGACAAAAGATTATGTTTACTATTCCTACAACAGGAAGCTCTTATCATTGCAGTTCCAAATTATTTTATTTCTGTGGTTGGAAGATATGTGTTTCAAATGGAAACTCTTTGATTTTTATTTTGCCTTTCACTTTGTCCTTTGTAAAATCAGCAGAACTTCAGTTACGCTAATGTGTTGTTTTCTTCACAGCAGCTATTGCCTAGAATTTCTTCCAGTATACTTTAGACTGAAGTGTCCAAAACCAAGGGAATACAAAATGATTGCTGGGATGACAGAAAAGCATTATTTCATATTAAAAAAAATTGCCATGATGTTTATACAGCAGATTTGATTTTGGGGGGGATCCTTTTTGCAGCCTGACAATTTTGTTAACATCCTTGTTGTTTAGAAAGAAAGGTAAAACCAGTGTTAGTTTCTATTTCAAGTCTTTATGTCTGCTGTCTCATTGTAGCTCATGACAGGCAGAATGTATCTGCAGCCCAGCCAGGACAATTGCCTTATCTAACAATTAGAAGCCTGATTCAGAAACATCTCTTTTACAGACCCAGGGGAGATCTGAAAATACAGGGAAATATTGTATGTGTAACAGCAGAAGTATTTGATGACATATTGGTAATTTATTCAGATCACCGTAACATCCTTTCGTTAACTATATTTCAAATTGCCATTGTCTTTCCAGAGAATTAAGTGATAGCACTCAGTAATGTTTAGCTCCCATTGAACTAACTAAAGAAATTTACATGACTGCCCAATTTTAATATTTCTGTGTTTCACATGGTTTAAAGTCCTAGTATGTACATCAAACTACATCTTCAACACTTAAGACAATACTCAGATAAGTAAAACACCTTCATTTTTTTAGAATTGATCTTTAACATTTACTGAGAAGATTTAAAATATTTTTAATTTTTTTGCCTACAAACACTGGGTAATTTCCGGATGAATTTGATTTGCTGTGTTGAGGAGGACAGTAACTTGTACAGTGTGATTCATTTCAGGTATGCAGATCAGCAATTTGTGACAGGTGTGTGGTTATTAAACAAGACACCATGCAAAGATCGCTGCGTACTGCCTTACCACTATTACACAGATGCTGGTAAAGTGTCAGCAATAGGCTGAAGTTCAAGGCTCCCACTGATAAAGTTTTCGCTTAATAAATCATTACTTAAATAGAAATCTACACACAAACACACCCCTTTTTGTACTAAACCAGCTTTTTCTTTTCACTGTTTGTTCTTTCATTTATTTACCCATGACATTCTGATTGATATGATAATGCAGAAATAGCCCAGTCAGGTGGCCATAGAACCATTTTCTTCAAGGAGAGCTAAGTGACGAAGCATGGGAATTTTGCCTCCTGACAACAGAAGGCCATACTTGAGTGGGAACTGACTTCTACACAAAGTATTTTAGCAGAAACCTGTGAAACAACAACAAAAAAGAAGGTTTATTTTAGGGTAGTACTAGGTGATATAGTGGAAGTGTTACTGATGGAGCTCTGAATAATCAGGCCAGGCTGAATTTAGAAACTATGCTACATTTGAGGATGAAGTGCTTTTGGGACAAGAAAACAAACCAGATGTTCTAGTATCCTTTTAGCAGAGTGTTTCCATCCCTGATGCATACAGTCAGTCAGTGTTGAAGAACATTTCTTCTAGCCATGTACTTTCCCAGGCTAATGTAAGGAGGATATATAACTAACACAGGAGCTGTGCTGAAGTTATATTAATGCTTGTTTATAAAATGCTGTGAGATACTCAGAAGTGAGAAACTTCAGAAGTACAAATCGTTTCTGCATGTGAGGATGATTTGGGAAACATCCTTTGCCTGCTTCTGCTTTGGCTTTTACACAATGTGTGCCTGTAAACAGCCACCTGCAAAGCATTAGAACCCCAGAACTAAACAGTCACATCTTTCAGAAGGGTTGCTGTAGTGTTCAACAAGGTTTTACATTAAAGATTAACAATGTCATATTTTAAAGTGTTTGTTTGTTTATTAGAAGGGTTGGGTGCCCTCTTCAAGCACAGGTGACAGACTTGGAAGTAAGGGGGTTAAAAATTGAAGCTGTCTACCTCCCTTTGCTGCAGCTGTGTTGCAGAGATGTTCAAGTTAGCAGGGTCCCCCTTGAAAGTGATGACAATAGTAACCACAGCAGTTTCTTTGGAGGGCTGATGGCTGTTGTTTGCAGCATACTGCTTGTGAGTAGTGGACTTCTTGCATCTTGGCATTATGCATGGAATTCATCAGAAGGTTTCTTTGTATGAAACAACTGTTACCTTGGCTAATGTGTTGGGGTTTGGAGTAGGATCTCTAGACCTAAGCTGCTAAAAGAGTTGAACTCTCCTCCTGGAATAGCAATAGACCATGTTCCAAGCAGAGCAACCCAGGGAGAGAGCTGGAGTTGATTAGTGCTTTAAAGCTCAGTGAAACCCAAACTAAAACCCCCCTCTACTAAGGAAACTGGATTCTTTTTCCCCCTCATACTCCCAGCAAATGTCTGCCTGTCAGCTCATCTAGGAGAAGGTCTTCACAAGGCCTGTTTGACTGAGAGCAGTCAAAAAATAGGTAACTATCCTTTATTTAATTTTCTTTTAAGAAAAACTTGGAAAAATATGTTCATTTCTGAAAACTCTAAGGAGGCTTACTCAGAAGTACGGGCTCCAGCCATCTGGTTATTCCTTGAACTTAAATGGTCTTCCCCACAGTAATCGCATTTATCAAAAGAATAAACAATTCTAACACACACACACACACACAAAATATAGGGCCTCTTTTTTGGTGCCCATGAGGATTTCTTTTTTGCTTCAACAGGATGGCAACTGAAGCCCTTATGGGAATTACCTGTCCTCTGAGGTTTTCAAAAGGTGTGCTCAAGACTTCAGAAAGAAGAGGGCACTTTGAGCTGTTGTTTATCTTTCCTCATTCTTCTAACAGGTACATGTTTTTCTCTGTGACATCTTTAGTGGAAGAAGGCCAGGACAGAGCTCCAGCACACCCTTCCACAGGTCTCTAAGCAGCTGCTATTTAAACTAAAAGCAATTCAAAGTTTCAAACTAAATTCCTGGTTGGAGGAGAAGTTTGAAGGCACTAATTTACTGTTGTCAGCGATGACTCCACTACTGTCCCACATGACCTCCTTGTCTCTAAATTGGAGAGACATCAATTTCATGGATGGACCACTCAGTGGATAAAGAACTGGCTGGATGGCTGCACGCAAAGGGTTGTGATAAACGGCTCAATGTCCAGTTGGAGACCAGTAACGAGTGGTGTCCCTCAGGGGTCGGTGTTGAGACCTGTCTTGTTCAACATCTTTGTTGGTGACATGGACAATGGAATTGAGTGTGCTCTCAGCAAGTCTGCTGGCAACACCAAGCTGTGTGGTTTGGCTGATACACTGGAGGAATCCAAAGGGACCTCAACGCACTCATGAGGTGGGTCGATGTCAATCTTATGAAGTTAACCAAGACAAGTGCAAGGTCCTACACCTGGGTCGGCACAACCCCAGGCACAGCTACAGGCTGGGTGGAGAAGAGATTCAAAGCAGCCCTGAAGAGAAGGACTTGAGGGTGTTGGTTGATAAGAAACTGAACACGAGCCAGCTTCAGTGTGCGCTCACAGCCCAGAAAGCCAACCGTATCCTGGGCTGCATCAAAAGAAATGTGACCAGCAGGACAAAGGAGGTGATACTGCACCTCCACT